>NC_043706.1:26969398-26972318 GCF_006229205.1 Suricata suricatta | reverse complement strand
TATGTTTGCACTCATAGGTCTAACAGGAGAACAGGAGAAACCTAATGGAAGACCAGGGGAAGGGGAAGAGGGAAAGAGAGTTGGGGAGAGAGAGGGATGCAAAACTTGAGAGACTACTGAATACTGAAAATGAACTGAGGGTTGAAGGGGAAGGGGGAGGGAGAGAAAGAGGTGGTGGTGATGGAGGAGGGCACTTGTTGGGAAGAGCACTGGGCGTTGTATGGAAACCAATTTGACAATAAACTATTAAAATAATAATAACAAAAAAGAAGATGTGGCTTATATATACAATGGAATACTACATGACAATAAGAATGAAATCTGGCCATTTGTAGCAACGTGGACCTAGAGGGTGTCATGCTAATTGAAATAAGTCAGGTGGAGAAGGATAGATACCATATATTTTGACTCATAGGTGTAACAGGAGAAATTTAACAGGACCATGGGGAAGGTTAGGGGAAAAAAGAGGGAGAAGGAAGGAGGCAAATCATTAGAGACTCATGAATACTGAAAATGAACTGAGGGTTGAAGGGGGAGGGGGAAGGGGAAGAGGTCATGTAGGAGGGCACTTGTGGAGAAGAGCACTGGGTGTTACATGGAAACCATCTTGATAATAAACTATAAATAAATTAAAAATACTAATTTATATTATCATTTAAGATTTTATTTAAAAATATCTTGAAAAATCACTCCATACTTTTACACTTGTATTCAGCACATCTTCTGAGCTTATAAGTATTTGTTAATTCTTTTTTCTTTAAGTGTTGTCTACACCTGATGTGGAGCTCAACCTCATGACCCTGAGATCAAGAGCTGCATGCTCCGCCAACTGAGCCAGCCAGGTGTTCCTTGACAATTATTTTTCGGGGGGAAATATTAGATACATAGAGGACTATAAAACAAAAGTTGCTCTAAATGTTTATTCAAACTATCTTGTTTATTAGCAATAGCTTTGAAGTTCTTAATTAATGCAAATAAGCTTATAACTAATAATGGATCAAAACTTTATTTCCTACGTGATTTTTTTTACTGTGTAAAAATAGCATTTATACTTTAAATTAAATAATTAACACAATCTGGTTTCAATGTTGATTTAAACTTTCAAGAATTATAATTTACTAATATAATTTATTTAAATAGATTTAACGCACATAAATCACTTGTTTCTTTTAAAAGTAGCATTGTTAATAAATGATATCAAGCATGTATACAGCTACATCCAGGAAGGAGAAAAAATGCTTATGTTCTTTGATATTAATACCTGTACCCTCCTTCTGTATGCCATCATTCAAATAGTTGTTTCCTATAGAATCCAAGCTAAAGAGAAAAAACACATTAGGCATTAAGATAAGTTTTAGTTGTATCAAACTGTGTAGTAGTGGAGGGCTTGGCAGAGCCCTAACTGAACTAGGCAAGTAAGGTAGATAAGGAGTCTGTGGAGCAGCTGAGCAATAATAGAGATTGCTAGCAGCTGCCAAATTCCAAGAGAAGGCAGAGGTTAGTGTTGAGTGGGGGGCTTAGGGAGCTAAGGCAGGGGTGCAGCAATTTGGAGAAGGGGGACTTTTCTACTCATTACCTGTTTTCTCCACCTCGGATCTGAGGGTCAGTAATAGTGAAGTTAAAAACCAGTTCCATACACTGAAGAAAATCTATAAACTTAGGATTATCATGTTGAATCATGGTGACATGTCACTCCATTGTTTAAAAACATTCTAATGGATGTAACCTAGCAAATATTGTTAAGAACAGTATAAGCCAGGCTAACCTGAAGCTTCTTAGACATGTTATTACTTGCTACTGTGAAGTGTTCATCAAATAGTTTACTTAGTCGCTGAACATGTCAGAGACAAGAAGCAATTTACCCCTCACTTAAAGAACAATGATTGTTATCAAATACCGGAGATATTTCAAACTAACAAACCAACCAACCAACTGGTCCCTTTCATTCTACTGGCAATCATGTTTAGCTTTTATTTCTCTCTCTCTCTCTCTCTGAAGAAAATCTATAAACTTAGGATTATCATGTTGAATCATGCTAATCTCTCTCTCTCTCTCTCTCTCTCTCTCTCTCTCTCACTCTCTCTCTCTCCCCTCCCTCCTCCCACCTCCCGATGTATTTAGGACTTGCTATTGAATTTGTTTCAGGCAGCAGCCTATTGTAAAATAGCAATAGAATTGGTTTCAAAAAGAACTTATGACTGAATATATATAGCCATCTTAAAAATCAAACCAGTTTTGCTCCTCGATTTTCCTGTGAAGGAGGATCTCAGTGTGTGGGGCTGGAAATCACTCTAAAACTATACCTATGTGGGTATTATCAGAAGAGAGTAGTGTCCACAGAACTGAGGTGGCAGATGAAAGTCAAATCTTCCAAGTTCAGGGCCAGGACCTGATTCTTTAGTAAGCAGAGAGCAAGGAGAACATGGGAGAGGTATTTCTGTTCTTTTATTTTTTCTCTATGGTTTGCAAAGGTTGAAAAATAACATTCTGGAAGAGTCAACAGAAAACTCTAAAATAAAGTGAGGCTGATTTGATGTTCTTCTAATCACCCTCTTTGGAGCTGATTTTGAAGAGAAAAGGAGAGTTACATGTCCAGATACCTTTTTTAAGAATCCAATACCTCTAACATCATAGGGTCATGTTGTGAGCCCTGTAAAGAGCACTCTGCACATTGTGCTCTAACATCTTACTATTTATTGTCTCTGCTTGTAAATGTCTCTCCATTACTCCAAATTCTAGCAAACCTATAACACAATTGTGATGGAGCCAGAAGATATTAAATGTCTTCTGAGAGAAAGGAAAAGGACCAATGAGGCCAGCAGATCTTTTTCTGTTTTCTCATCATGGCCATGTAAGAAATACTATGGGTATAGTACTATCTATCTATCTATCTATCTATCTATCTATCTATCTATCTATC
>NC_043706.1:26967785-26969298 GCF_006229205.1 Suricata suricatta | reverse complement strand
CTATTGTTGACATTGCTGCTATGAACATTGGGGTACATGTGCTCCTATGCATCAGCATTTCTGTCTCTCTTGGGTAAATCCCCAGCAATGCTATTGCTGGGTCATAAGGGAGTTCTATGGATAGTCTTTTGAGGAACCTCCACACTGTTTTCCAGAGCGGCTGCACCAGTTTACATTGCCACCAACAGTGTATGAGGGTGCCCATCTCTCCACACCCTCTCCAACAACTGTAGTCTTTTGCTTTGTTCATTTTAGCCACTCTGACTGGTGTGAGGTGGTATCTCAGTGTGCTAAGGTGATAAGATGACACATTCTTGCCAGATTAGATGCTATTTTCATAAACGCTGCTGAGGTGATGACCTGATGTTCTGAATAAAGATATAATCAATTTTCATAGTCATACCCTGAGCTTTGGCAATTCTGCACAGTTTCATGAATCATTACTTAGGGTAGGCTCATAAATGTTTCTGAGAAACACCTCAATCAATCTTCACAACAATGCCCCAGATGAGTACTGCTTTAGTCCCATTTCTCATATGAGAAAGTCAAGGCACAGAGAGATGGAATCATTCCCCCAGGTGACACAAGCAGAAGGAATGCAACCCATACTGTCCAACTCCAAGGGCTAATCTTCAAACTACCTCCTTTATTGTTTCTGCTTTACACACAGACCCTGCTGAAAATTTTGACATTATAAGGCATGCAAGAGGATGCTAATGAGTCCACTTTGGTTGGATGTAAGAATCAAAGAGAGTTAGCCTGAGTATTCAACCAGGGTCCGGTAGTGAAAGAGGGCATCACTGAGGAAGAGGAGCTCCGAGTGGCCTTAAAGAATTGCATTACTTAGTTACAGAGGGTTTTGTAAGTAGATGGAACAAAATCAGCAAAATCATGGAAATGGTAATGATTAGGGAACATAGACAGGGTGGTAACAAGTGTCAGTCCCTATGAGACAGAGAACATAATGGATGATCAGCAGGAGACATTATCAGATGAGCTCGCAGGGCTCTGGAATACAGGAAATAGAGTCTAGATCTCACAGCATGAGCAATGCAACCACCATAGTTTAATCCATTTCATAATTATTTGTTGAGGGTATCCCACATGCCAGGCCCAAAGCCAGTTGGTATGGATATAGCAGGGAATGAGTCAGGCTAAGTTCTGCCTTCAAAGACCTCATATTCAAAGAAGGGAGGACATAGACACTAAGGAGGCTTTGAGGAGGATAAGGACTGAGAGAGAGAGGGAGGGAGAGAGAATCCCTAGAAAGCTCTGCACTGTTAGCACAGAGCCCAACACAGGGCTGGATCTCACCAAGTGTGAAGTCATGACCTGAGCTGAGATCGAGAGTCAGATGCTTAAATGACTGAGCCACCCAGGCACCTCAAACAAGTTTAATAAGTCAAAAGAGTTCACCTTTAGTTGACATTCTATTTCCAGAGACATCTGTCTTCCCTGCTACTAGATCTCCAAATAACAATGACCTGAAGATGTTTGTTTCTTTTTTTTTTTT
>NC_043706.1:26959479-26967685 GCF_006229205.1 Suricata suricatta | reverse complement strand
GCCAGGTCTCTCCTGTTAGACCTATGAATGCAAACATATGGCATCTATCCTTCTCTGCCTGACTTATTTCGCTTAGCAGGACACCCTCCAGGTCCATCCACTTTGCTACAAATGACCATATTTCATTCTTCCTTGTTGCCATATAGTACTCCATTGTATATATATACCACATCTTCTTGGTCCATTCATCAGTTGACGGACATTTAGGCTCTTTCCATGATTTGGCTATTGTAGAAAGTGCCGCTATGAACATTGGGGTACATGTGCTCCTATGCATCAGCACTTCTGTATCCCCTGGGTAAATCCCTAGCAGTGCTATTGCCAGGTCATAGGGGAGTTCTATCGATAGTTTTTTGAGGAGTCTCCACACTGTTTTCCAGAGCGGCTGCACCAGTTTACATTGCCACCAACAGTGTAGGAGGGTGCTCATGGATCGGAAGAATAAACATTGTTAAAATGTCATTATTACCCAAAGCAATTTATACATTCAATGCAATCCCCATCAAAGTTACACCAGCATTCTTTTCAAAGCTAGAATAAACTATCTTAAAATTCATATGGAACCACTGAAGATGTTTGTTTCAAATGCCAGTTTCAAACTTGGCTTCCACATATCAAATCCCATCTCTCTTAGGCTAAAAGAGCACAATATATTTGTGCTGGGGGTAAACTTATAAATAATTTAATAAATGCTATTACAGATGAAGAAACTGAAGGCCCAGAGAGGTGACTTCACTGGCATAAACTCACATAGAGAATTGGTGACAGAATTAGAATTAGATTCATTTCCAGATCCACTATGCCATCCACCTCCCAGTAATGTCCTTTGCTCTTTGTACCCCTAATCTTTCTCTCCTGGAAAATTCACAGTGAGAAATATGGCCTCTCTTACACTGCATTCTTAGCTCCCTGGGACAGAGAAGAATCTCTGTCTTTCAGCCAGCAAGATTGGAGATGGTGGCTACCAAATAAGGATAAATTTTGTAGCTTCTCTGCTGCCTTGGAAACCAGATAATGACCCAAGCTTATCAAAATAGGAGTCAGTCAGAGCCAGAAAGAAATAGGGACAAGAGTTCCTATAGAAATGCTTTCATAAAGGGAGAAAAATCTTCTAAAGATGTAAATAATTACCTTTCAATTTATGTTTGGCAAACAGGAATTTTTACATGGAAGGTTTATACAGAGAAGCCACAAACAACCAGTGTTAAAATGACCCGCACACAACCCCTTGCATAATGCTCTGGAAATGCACTGACAAGTCTGGAAAAAGTCCAAAATAAGCTGTGTGGCAAGAGGAAGCAAGCCTTGGTCTCAGATATTCAGCAGAATCACACAGTCTCCTGAAGAAATCATGCAAAGCCTGAATACATCTGACCTCTTACTATTCTCAGTGCATAGGAAACATAGAGGTCTGAAGTGAGTAGTTAAAAAAATAACTCTCGACCCAGTACCACATAAAGACCCACCCGAAACAGGTAGCTCAAAAATATATACCATACAACATGCATTAAGCAAAGTAGATCCTCTTGGGTTCCTTGCTGGTCTAGATGACTTGTTCATTTGCTTTGACTTTAGCAACATCTTATCCTTCTGATTTCAGGAAACCATAGTGAAGTTCTTCCTCAGGGGCCAAGTGCTCATCTAGTTTCTCAGAGACTCAACATTAGGCTGCATTCTGGGATTAAGAAACATCAGTGCGATTCTCAAATATTTTTGCCTTACAGCATCTCCAACTCAAACGGAGCCCAAAAAGCACCCTACTGGAATCAAAGCCCTGACATTTGCAAGCTTCCAGTTTATTGTTTCTTCAGTTGGCTTATTGAAAGATAAGTTACAGGGGAAATAAAAACAACACATTGCCCTCAGTAGATTATTCCTTACTGAATAACACCTTGTCTTTTAACACTCCTCTTAAGAACTAGCTTTCTGCTTGTGGGCTCTTTTGTTGTGTTGTATCTAAGATAGCCTACACACCTATAAACTTTCAAAAGCAAAGCCTGTGATTTCACAGAAGCAGAAATGTTTATTTTCTCTTAGCCAATAACATATGCTTGGGTTTATGCCAACTTTACACTAGAGTCACATGGATTATAATGAAGCATGAAGTTCAGAATAATAGATTATGGAGAGTTAAAAGAAGCCTAGAGCCCATTTAGGCAAACTCTTTTCTTTGACAAAGAAGTTTCCTGATTCAGAGAGGTTAAAGGTTTACTGTAAGACACCCTGGCTGGTTGAAGGCAGAGAAGCTAAGTCTTCTCATCCCCAACTTTCTAGGGTTCTTGCCTAGAGGTCACACTACAATGTGAACCAATATGAAAGCAAGGGAGATAGAAATAGCAAGTTTTGTGCCCTGAAAAATTCTCACATTTTCTTTGGGCCAATTTTCCTTGAAATTACCTTTAAGTAAGTGTATAGAAATAAATTTTAGGTATAGTCCAATGGTTCTTCCAAGGAATTTAAAGACCTATCTTGATTACAGATATATTACATAAGCAAGAATGAACAACTTATAAAATGTTTCCTGGAATATTGTAAATATGATACGAAGCCATAAAATTACATTTCATCATATGTACTTCCCATTTGAGAAGCCTTAGCGACTGAAAAAATGTATTACTTGAGAGATGCTGACAAAAATGTATCTTGTCTTTGCAGAAACTTCCATGCTAAGAATGGGAAGAAGAAAGATAAGCTACAAAAAGAGACAAAATCTAAATGCCTGGGTCAACTTTTCCTTGTGAGATAACTTCCAGGTTTATCATTCTTCAAAATGCCACATGTAATTACCATTTCTCTTTGCCTGCAGAGGGCATGCCCAGGAGGCTCTTGTGGAAAAGGAGCTTAAAATGTGAAAGTTTCAGGGCCAAGAAGCATGAAAACATCATCAGTTACTCTGCTCTGCCTGGTGTTTGGGGTACTGTGAGGGATTTCAGTGGGGCCTGTTTCCTGAGAATGAAAACTTGTCTTCTGGAAGTGACACACAGGACCACCTGCAGACAATGTTTATAAATCCATTGGCAGGGACTGACTGATCTTACAATGAGACTGTCTAATATAAACATTTCATTATTCTACAAAGCAGTATGCACAATGCCACCTAAGGTTCTCTAAGAGCAGGTCTGTGGAATTTTGAAGGGAAAACATCACCCACACAGAAATGGATCCTTATTCCTTTTAAGCAATATTAATATTAACTTTACCCACATAAAAATGGCATTTTAGCTTGAGGGTTGTTTGTAATCTCTTTAGAAATATAAGATAAAATTAGGATAGAACTTAGAGCGCCAAATTTCTTAAATTCAGGGATTAATCTATTTCAACAGACACTCTCAGCATGCAAGTAAATGTGTGTATCTCTGAGTTTGTGTATTCGTGTCCCTTTGAGTTTTGCTTATTTGGTAGCATTTATTTAAAAGTGACACAGCCAGAGAATTTTATTAGGTGACATGCTAGAATGTAGGAGTTAGCCAGGAAATTAGTATTTACCTGGTAATAGCAAGCAGATGAAATTAAGTATGAGGAAGGAAGGAAGGAAGGAAGGAAGGAAGGAAGGAAGGAAGGAAGGAAGGAAGGAAGGAAGGAAGGAAAGATGGAGAGAGGGAGGGAAGAAGAAAGGAGGGAGAGAAGAGAAATAGCCTTTGGTTATCTGAGATAAGCAGCAATAAATATCATTGTTTCACACTTCTGAACATAGCCTGGCAGAGTTTTTTGGGGACTGAATCAATTACTTTTAACCTAATACAATCCACTCATGCTCATTAGGTTTCAACAACAACAACAAAAATAAATAAAAATAATTTGGTGTGGATACAATTTAAAAAGAGTGCTGACATGTAAACCAAACAGACATAGGGAAATGAGTTTTAGATCAGTTTAGAGTTGAGTTATTTCTAGAAAGGGCAGGAAAGCAGACAAGAAGCCCTTCTATTGTTTCCAAGTGCCTTTAGGAAAGGGGGTCTTAGCAGTAGAGAGATAGGGATGATTCCAGTAAATACAATTACCCTATATTTGGAAATAAATGAACTCCACATGGCATGGAGATTTATGACCACTGGGATTGCCTGTGGAAACATGTTCAGCTCAGACACTACAAACTATTTTCCTGTTGTAGCCATAACATAACTACTTCAGGTGATTACACATCTACAAACTGAAAAATAAACTATGAACAAGGCCTCACTTCAAATTGCATCAAAGGCCCTAGAACAGCATTCAAAACAGGAACGGAAGGTGAGGAATGCAGTGTGCTGACTCACCACTGATGCCTCTAGCATTTGGAATTCTCTTTTTTCCTATCTTAAAATTATAATAATAGAGAAGAGTAAAATCAATTCAAAAAAAAGAGAGAAGACTTACATTACTCAAAAATATAGATTTTGGAGTGCATTTCAGTCTGAGATCAGATTATTCAAAATACAATTTGGTTTTTAATAGACTAATGATTCACGGAATGCGCTTTGGGGAAGATGGAGACCTGTAAATCAGTAGTTAAGTGTCCAAACTTTTGAGTTAGTGCTCATAATGAGAAAAATAGGAATTGCAGTAGGAATAGGTAGAGGAATAGGCAGGAATAGGTAGACGAATGCTGCTACAGATTTGGTATTGTCTGAATTCATCTCCCCTTTAAAGGGTGGAATATGCTAAACTTGTGACAGGAAAAATCAGGACAGCTGACTCAACCAGGAAGCAAACATTAAATCAAAGCCCACTTCTGAGACAAGACTGAAAGGTCATTGGCAGCCTTATTTGATCCCAATGTGGAGAAATCCCATTGCAGGAAGAGTGTACAGATGGTCTTCAGCTTAACAATGATTCAACTCACAAGTTTTTGACTTTGTAATGGTGTAAAAGCAGTACACTTTCAGTAAAAGCCATATTCAGATTGAATTTTGGTCTTTCCCCTGGCTAACAATGTGCAGGACAATCCTTTCTCCTGATTCTGGGCTGCTACCACAGCTCCCAGTCAACCACATGATCACAAGGTAAACAACAGATACACTTAAAACCATTTTGTTACAACTATTCTGTTTTCACATTCAGTACAGTGTTCACTAAATTACATGATATATTCAACACTTTATTATAAAATAGACTTTTGTTCCTATTTCCCCCACCCTTCCCCATGGTCTTCTGTTAAGTTTCTCAAGGATCCACATATGAGTGAAAAATCTATTTGTCCTTCTCTGACTGACTTATTTCACTCAGCATAATACCTTCCAGTTCCATCCACGTTGCTGCAAATAACGTGATTTCATTCTTTCTCATTGCCAAGTAGTATCTCATTGTATATATAAACCACATCTTCTTTACCCATTCATCAGTCAATGGACATTTAGGCTCTCTCCATGATTTGGCTATTGTTGAAAGTGCTGCTATAAACAGAGAGGGAGGGAGGCAAACCAAAAGAGACTCTTAAATACAGAGAACAAACTGAGGGTGGGGGGGTTAGGGGAGAGGGAAAATGGGTGATGGACATTGAGGAGGGCACTTGTTGGGATGGGAACTGGGTGTTGTATGAAAGCCAATTTGACAATAAATTATATTAAAAAAAATAAAACTATCTGCTACTCACAAAATAAGTAAATGAATGAATAAATAAACCTTACAAATAAATAAAATAGACTTTATGTAAATAGACATATATAAATAAAATAGACTATAATGTGTTATGAACACATTTAAGGTAGCTTTGACTAAGCTATGATGTTTAATAAGCTAAATGTATTAAATGCATTTTTGACTTAGGATATTTTCAACTTACAGTGGATTTATTGCTTTGTAACCCATCATAGTTTAAGGAAGATATGTAGTAGGCCCTCAAAAAATTCTGATAAAAGAACTTGAATGAGACCTTTTACCTCTGAGTTTTTGGTTCTTGACATGTCCAGGCTCAGACTCATCCCTGAACCATGATGCAGAGAAAACGGGGTTTTACCAAAATGGAAACTACAAAGACAGTGAGAATGGTCATTGGGAGATGTAGTCCTTCTCTCTCGTATCCCCAAGGTCCAACCCAATGCATGAAACATGGAGGGAATTCACTATAACTATATTGAATAAATGAATGAATAAATAAAGGAGCAAAGAAACCAATGAATGAATAAATGAATATTGTGAAAGATACAGAAAGCTTGCTTAACATAGTTAATATGATCAAGGGGCTTATAATCAAGTTGAAGAAAAAATTAACAACAAAATTAAGAGCAATGCAAGAAAGTGGAGTGTCTCCTTTGCCCTACATACCATCTCTTTCTTCAAAAACCTACCCCACCCACATTCCCTGCTCTGGGTATGGCCGTGGGCTTCTACTTTCTGTCTTATGAAACATCACCCACCCTCTAAGCCAAGCTCACTGGACTAAAGGAAAGATTTGATACAATGCACAGCAGTGGCCTGGCACAAAAACATTCTCCCCGAAGGGGGAATATCAGATTCTGTTCTCAAGAAACTGAGATAATTAAATGGCAAACACTGGGAATGGATGCTGACATCCAAAAATGCTGACAGAAACTAATACTAGACAACATGGTAACTTGAATTTAAATAAAATCTTGGAAGAAAAAAGAAAAGAAAAGATGCTGACAGGGACAAACAAGTCAATACCATGAGGATTCCAGAGTTGAGAGGATGTAAAAATTATGAGCAAATTGAGTAGATTTTGAGAAAGGATGTAGATATTGGCAATGGGTAAGGTACAGAAATACATGGAAAAAGGGCAAGACAGTGGTTGAATCATGGTAAAGGTGCTGCCCTGAGATGACGAACCAGAACCTTCTGCAGGAAAAAAAAAAAGGTTTTGGAGCTGCTCTAGGACTCAGATGAGCTTCCAGGTTTAGTTTTCATGAGGCCAAATTTTACTGTGCAATTTCTCTTCTCAAATTGTCATGGGATTCTTTTGCCTTTATTGTCATGCACAGCCTACAATACAGTTCTTTAGCTGGTCTCAGTGAATTCTTATGTCTGGTCAGTCCAGGAGCCTCCCTAATACAAGAAGTACTCTTATAAGGCAGAATTTTAAAATGATTGGTTGAAATGATGAATGACAGAGGCTCTTGGCACAGAAAATAATACTTAAGTCTGAAGTGATCAGTACATTTTAAAATGAATTGGATATTGGAAATTTGAAAAGGGAGAGGAAAAAAAACTGTCAAACAAGTTGCCTTAGCAGAAGCCTGACAGAAAGGCAGCCATCCTTGTGGAAAACAGAATAGTCATGCTTGCCATTTGCCTTTCTGCCATCAGACCCTGGCCCCACACATTGCTGACTTCCATTGCATTACTGGATTACATTTCCCAGTTTTCCCTGGTTTGTAACTCTCTGTTAGATTTGTCCAATGGAAGACTTTGTTAGGAGCAGGAAGGCCAAGCTGAAGGGAAAAGTTTAAAGTGTTTAGTGTTGTTCCTCTCTGAGTTAGGTAGTATCCCTAGTAATATCTGCATCTCCAAAAGAAAGAAAAAAAGAAAAAAAAAGACAATTTAACATCAGTTAAATTCTTTAGAAATTAGGTGACTAGAAATAAAAGGTCATTAAATATCCAGAATTAGTGGAAGTATGGAAAAAAACCTGCTTACAGTTTGATAGATATGAACATTGGTACCACCATTCTGAAGGACAATATGTCCATGATAAGGGCAGGAAAGGGAAGTATCTATCATAACTTGAGAGTTGTAGAACTTTGTAGCAATGAGAAATCTAAGGATCATGAATCTATAAACCCAGGAATCTAGGAATTTACAGCTTAGAATATATCTCATAAATTATATTTTATATACAGTTATTCAATGGTTGTAATAGAAAAATAGAAAAAAATAGAAACAATATAGCTCTCCATCAGTAGAGGAAATTTTAATTATAATATATCCTTACTAGGGAATGTTTGGTCCTCTGAAAAGAGTAAGGTAGATTGTGCTGTGCTGTAATGAAAAATAATATATTACTATATTTAAAAAGCAAGAAGCAATGAGAGCAGACAGTTATTTGCCTACCCAGTAGCCTCCTCCTCACTGGTATTGATTCCATTCTGAATAAGCCAGGATAATCACACTGGTACCAGTGATTGGATTAAGAATGGCTTAATGAACATTGGGGTACATGTGCTCCTATGCATCAGCATTTCTGTCTCTCTTGGGTAAATCCCCAGCAATGCTATTGCTGGGTCATAAGGGAGTTCTATGGATAGTTTTTTGAGGAACCTCCACAATGTTT
>NC_043706.1:26893150-26959379 GCF_006229205.1 Suricata suricatta | reverse complement strand
CAGGGGGAACGGAGGAGGGAGAGAGAGTTGGGGAGAGAGAGGGATGCAGAACTTGAGAGACTATTGAAAGCTGAGAATGAACTGAGGGTTGGGGGGGAGGGGGGAGGGGGGAAGACAGGTGGTGGTGATGGTGGAGGGCACTTGGGGGGAAGAGCACTGGGTGTTGTATGGAAAACAATTTGACAATAAAATATTATGGGAAAAAAAAAAGAATGGCTTAATGACCAAATTCAGGTAATTAAAACCTGAGAAATCTGTTAGGAAGCTTCTGAGAAAGGATTCTTTTTCTCTCTGATAAAAAGAAACAGGACAAGACTTTCTGTCTTTTTCCACTACCTAATATCTGTCTATGATGGTTAGAACTGCAGTGGCCATCACTGGCCTGCGACAAACAAAACTCAAATACACAGAAGGAAGGGGTGAATATGGAAACAGTCTGAGTTCTAAATGACATTGTAGAGCTACTAAATTAACATGGAGTACACTTAGCTTGGGGCTTCTTACTGTGTGAAGTAATACATTTTTTCTTTACTGTTTAAGAACCGTCGAGTCTGGGTTTTGGTTAGGCAAGGAATTCAGATGTGGGAACAGGGAAACTTTAACAGTTTGTTTTTACTTTATATATTCATTCTCTCTCTCTCTCTCTCATGTTATATATTACTTTTGTAAATAAAGGTGAGGGAAGAGCTGTGTCTTCTGCCAGAGATCTCATGCCTAAATTATAACCAGTTTAGCGCTGGTTCATTGGTGGATGGCAAGTAAGACTATCAAAGAAAGTTGGAGAGATGAGGGGTACAAGATGTGGTATGGGGAATTAGTAAGTCTCGGTTCTCAAGCACTGGTTACCTCACTTTGAATTCTTCTCATAACTTCTCCATCAGTTTTTTTTCATCTCAAATGGGCTAGTATTAGTTGTCCAACCTACTAGCAAAGGTTATGAGAGGCACAAACAAGGTAATTGCATAAATATGCTTCCAGAACTGTAAAACTCTGCAATATATAAGAGGTGCCATTATCACCACCGTCATTGTGATGGCTATGGTTTGCATATTTGTGTTTCCTCAAAATGCATATGTTGGGGGTGCCTGGGTGGCTCAGTCAGTTAAGCGGCTGACTTTAGCAGGTTAGGATCTCACAGCTTGTGGGTTCGAGCCCGTGTCAGGCTCTGTGCTGACAGTTCAGAGCCTGAAGCCTGCTTCAGATTCTGTGTGTCTCTCTCTGCCCCTCCCCCACTCATGCTCTGTCTCTCTCTGTCTCAAAAATAAATAAAAACTATTAAAAACAATTTTAAATGCATATGTTGAAGGCCTAACACCAAATATGATAGTATTAAGAGGTGGAAGCTTTGAGGAATTAATGGAATTACTATTCTTATAAATGAGACCCCAGAAGGCTATCTAGCTACCCAGAGAGCTCCCATGTGAGGAAAGAATGAGAAGACTGAGACCTGGAAAAGAGCCCTCACCAGAACCCAAGCATACTGGCACCCTGATCTGAGACTACTAGCTTCCAGAACTATAAGAAATAAATTTCTGTTGTTTATAAACTATCAAGTCTCTGTTATTTTGTCATTGCAGCACTAATGACTAAGAGAGTGATCATCATCAGCTTTGACTCTTTGAAGCCACCATTATATTTGGAAAGGGAAATGTTGAGTCATGTGGCTCACCAATTGAAATCTAGAGTTTTAATGCACTGTTTGATTTCCCGTTCTGCTCAAAGTGGAAGATGATTTCTTGCTGTCTCCACTTTCATTCTAAGCAGGGTAGTAAGCCACTTTGCCTGAGAAAGTGATACTGCCAGTGCCATAAATACAGGCCTGCAGGGCTCTTTTCCACTGAGAAGGCCAAGTTTTTGTCAACTCATCTTGCTCTTGGCAGGGGCAACATTTTCTTCTTTGAAAATAATCTAGGATGTGAGCTGCATGAGTCCTTCAACATCTAAGTCACTGAAACTCCAGTTTCAATAAATTTTCTTCTGTAGAAAAAGATATTCTTCATTTTTTATGTATATTCTTCGTAGGGGTTTAAATAGTTGCTGGCTCATGCCAATTAATCTTAAGGGAAAAAGTAACCATTTAAAGAAGCAAAACCGAAATCTGCATTACTACAAAATGAAATGAAGTTAGGCCAACTGGGGTCAAACAAAGGTACATAGAGCACATATAAGGTGCTGGTCCCTCTGCTAGGTACTTCAAGTAACACAAAGATGAACACGATACATCATTAAAACACAATGCCAGACACTTGGATTTGAATTAAAGCAATCTTGATAAATTCAAAATCCTAGTTTGAATGAATTGTAAACTTTTACGGATGACAGATAATCTGAGATTTGTTGAGGGAGACACATTCTGCCCCCTCAAGGTCACTGCTAGCCGAAAGGGAATTAACAGACAATGGAGAAGGGAGGATGAAGTGGGATTGGCAGGAAGGCTTCCTATTTTGGTTGAGACTTGAAGAATAAATATTCTGTGCCGAACAAGTCAACATCATTTAATAATTACTCTTGCATCCACAAGTAAGCATGTTTTCCACATATAACCACAGATGTGATCTCCCCCTCCCATTCTCCAGATGTGCTAAATCCCCCTTAATTTCTGTTATTGTTAGGGCATGAATCTTCCTCCCTAATAGGCTATAACCTTCTCAAGGATGGGTATTATGTCACCTATTGCTTTGCAGCATATACTATACTTAGTCCAGTGTAAAGCTCATGGCGGGTGCTGGGGAAGCTCTTGGGCTGACCATCCTAATGGATCCACACTCCAGCTCTTATTGTCCTGATACTTCTGTGAAATCTCATACCCCATATCACAGGTGCTCTTTTAATATACACACTGAGTACAGCTTAAACACAGCCACTAGGGCAGAGGCTTTCAAATTTGGTAAAAAACATATTCCCATCACCACCCGTCACACATTTATATATATCTGAAACAAGAGCTTAATGAAACAAAGTATACATTGTGCAATGCATATGTTCTGTTTGGGGTTTTTTTTTTCGTATTATGTTCTAATTTATTCTAAACTTTATAGTACTCTTCTGTCTTATTCTGCTGTAAAGATTCCTGAACTCTTGGGGCTCTGTGTGATAACCTTGGTTTATAAAAATGAGTAGGACACAGTTGCAGTCTCCAAGAAGCCTACTTTCCAAGGGCTGAAAAACTACGTTAAAAATAATTAACACATTTAGCTTTTCCAATTAGCATGTATCATGCAACTGATATGTTTCTCTTTTTTTTTATATATCAATGGTATGTAAAATAATGAACAGTGTCTCAGAAGCAGTGAGATTCCATGCTTTAAGGATGATGTCCCCAAAACGACTATACCTACCATTCTCCTATTCTGAATACTACTTTCAAGAAAGGTAATTTGTTATGCTTCCCAGATGGCTAGAGAGTAACTTCTCATATCATTTGCCCATTCACTGGAATATTAAGGGAGAACATAAATTCAGACTCTTTCTAAGTTGTTACTACCAAAGTAGTAACTGATGCCGCTATAGTTCCACCAATCCATGGGTTGACAAGCTATTTCCAGAAAGGTCCAGATAGTATTGAGGCTTGAAGATCATAGAGTCTCCATCACAACTACTAAATTCTGCTCTTGTAGCACAAATACTTAAAGAATAGTGTGGTTATATTTCCATAAAACTTTATTTATAGACTCTGAAATTTGAATTTCATATAATTTTCACATATCATAAAATATTATTCTTTTTTTTACTTTTTCTGCATTTAAAAATTTAAAAACCATTCTTACCTCATGGGCTGTACAAAAACAGGTTATGAGCTGGACTTGGCTCCAGGGACTGAACTTTATTGACCCCTGCTCCAAGCCAATAAGACCTTGGAAGATGGAAAATATTTTATCTTTAACCATGAGCTGAGACTTTCCAACTTAGGCCCTCCTGAGAACCCTGGAACAAAGACAAACTGAAGAGGCCATCCAGGCAATTTTCTCTTGATGTGTGTACTAAAGAAGGGTCACATGGAGCATATAAAGAGTTGTTTATAAAAAGGTTTTTGCCTGGGGCAAGCTATCTTAAAACAACTATAGCTTTAAAAAAAAAAAACAGGGAGAGGTTATAAATGGAAGGGTAGGAATTTTCCTCTGCTAGCTCTTGTGATCACAACTCCTT
The DNA here is from genome assembly GCF_006229205.1 of Suricata suricatta. NCBI lineage: Eukaryota > Metazoa > Chordata > Mammalia > Carnivora > Herpestidae > Suricata > Suricata suricatta. Next base: position 26,955,233 of record NC_043706.1, on the reverse strand, counting down.
TTAGGTTAAAAGGAATAAATCCACCTTTTAAAACAATCAGACTTAGCCCAACATGTGGATTTTTCTATTGCACAGCTTTCCAGGATAAACTATCACCTTGTTTCACAACGTGTTCATCCAGTCTTAGCTAGGATGGAAAATTTTCATAATGCAATAGGCAGCATGCTCAATGAAGTGTTTCATTAGCCAGATCAACCTGATCAATCTTCAATGTCCAATGAGCAGCTGCATAGACCAGACACATTACTATGTGGCCAATGTTCCAAAATATAGTGCTAAGCCCTTAGGCAATTCTAGATGAGTTCCCCACTCTCTCATTGGGATATACAGCTGTGCCATTCCTGGAGGAATTAAATAGTACTGGCAAAGAGACAATTTGATCACACCTTTGATCTTTCTTTGCTCTTTGATTTATAAAATTAATGTGCTTATATTTAAAAATTAAGTCCAAAATGTCCAGTTAAATGAACAAAAGATCTTGCCTTATCCCTTCCTCAACCAATTCTATCACTCCCTCTTTAAATTTTTGTTGGCAACTTGCGGTCTCCTGTATAAATACAAATGCATCATGTACTTGTTTGCGGTGTTTTTAAATGTATTTTTACAATCTATTCAGCACTTGACTTTTGATTTCATGAGGTTTTCCATTCATGTCAGTACATGTGAAACTACCAGTTTTATGGGTATCTATACACTGTATTTTCTTTACATGTTATCAGTTGAGTATGATATTTTTACCTTAGAAAATGACAAGTTCATTTCTCCAGAAGAAGCAATGAACAGAATAATTGATATTTAATTGTTTGTATGGTTGCCATCCTGACATTCTGTGTGTGCCACACCTATAGACACTTGAATGTTCCACCAAAAGGCAAATTTCTAAAGGCTAATTGGGAGAAATTTGCTGCCAAAAGTTCTTCTGCACAGCATTTTTGGTTTTAATGCTTCTGAAGTGCATTTTAAAATAACTTCACTGGAATGGGATATCTGTAATATTATCTAGGCAAATTTGATTTGAGAAGATTTCTTCAGAGTGAAAAAATGTTTGAATTCATCAGCAGGAATATAGCCCAGAGGATACTCTTTACTAGTCAGAATTTGTAGTACAAAAGATGGCCTGAAGCAAAAAGGAAATATTAGTTTGGGAACAGTTGGAAACAGAGGAAGTATAGCAAAAATATCAGTATATATCTTGGTATGTTATATATTTATATATAATATAGCAAATATACCAGTATATATATATATATATATATATATATATATATATATATGTATATACACATACATATATACATCTTCAATAAAGCTTTTATTTTAAGGTATATACTACCAGTATATAATATTCACTCTCTTAAGTATGCAAATGAATGGTTTTCAATAAATATATACAGTTGTGCAACTTATCACACCATTTCTATTCCCCCTCCAAAAAAGAGCTTTCTGCCCATTTATAGTCACTTTCTATTCCAAACAGTTACCAATCTACTTTCTGTTTCTATAGATTTGCTATGTCTAGAAATTTCATAAAATGGTACCATACATCATGTGATTTTTTGTGACGAGCTTCCTTCACTTAGCATAATATGTTTGTGATTCATCCAAGCTGTAGCACATATCAGTACTCCATTCACTTTTCATGGCCCATTGAGTGAATATGCCACAGCATGTCAAGCCACCAGTTGATGGATATTTGGATTGCTTCCAGTTTTTTGTCAATTACACATAATGCCATATAAAATGCTATAAACATTTGCATACAAGTGTTTGTGTGAACATATGCTTTTATATGTTTATTTCTTTATTTTGAAAGAGACAGAGACAGCATGAGTGGGGGAGGGAGAGAGAGAGAGAGAGAGAGAGAGAGAGAGAGAGAGAGAGAGAATGAATCCCAGTGTGAGGCTTGAGCTCATGAAGCTATAAGATCATGATTTGAGCTCAAACCAAGAGTCAGACAGTTAACCACTGAGCCGCCCAGGTGCCCTGTGAACATATGTTTTGAATGTTTTTATTTAGGTAGATTCCAAGAGTGGAATCTAGTAATTCTATTTTTAACATTTTGAGAAACTGCCAACCTGTTTTCCAAATTGACTGCACCATTTGAAGTATGTAGCTTTGCTACTTGCCTTTAAAAAGACCTGAGGATTGTTATTATCTAAACTAACAGCAACTCAAGATTAATTATTGTAGCTTTTTGGCTCATAATGGAGAAAATGTATTTATTTTCAGTTTGTCATGTGCATAACTAATTTTATTTCAATGGTCTGTAGTGATTTGTAATGTTTGGGGGTTTCCATTCACTTCACTTTTGAAACAACAATCATATTCAGGAGGCTTTGCCCCATTCTGACCATTTCTATTGAATCTATTATGCATGGGTAGTTCACGTTTCTGACAACAGCCATTCTTAGCATGTGTGTAAGAGAAGGAGATCAAGGCAGAGACAAGGACATCCAGATTCAAATTCACTATATACATAAATGCTTTAATAGTCTGAAAATGCTTGTGACCTTTTAATTTTTTAAAACATCTGCTCCTGTATTAGTCATGCTCTCTTCCAGTAATAAGTAATAATTAGCAAGTGTGTGTGTGTATCTATATCTTTATCTATCTATCTATATCTATATCTATCTATATCTATATCTATATCATCTATCTATCTATATCTATATCTATCTATCTATCGATCGATCTATATATATATATATATACTTAAGAGTTACTTGGGAGGTGATAGATAGATAGATAGATAGATAGATAAATAGAGATAGTCAAGACATTCTCTCGTGAGTTTTATATTTCTAGTAAGACTTTATATGAGAGCCCATTAAAAAGCATGCCTTCATCATTCTTACAAGTATGCTAAGAAAGCAATGGTGATGGCCAGGTCTTAAGAGTTATTTGGCAGGTGATATGATCTAGTGAATTAAGAACAAGATACTAATTTTTTAATCCCAAATATACAGTGAAAATCACCACAGGTCAAGAGACCCCCTTACAGAGTTATCTAATCTACCTGTGTCCCTGTACCCTGGAAGTCAAGCATCTCCTTGAATCATTTTATATAGATAAAGTTCTATCTTCAGTGTACAAAGAGAAAAGGATTCTATGGGAATCTTCTAAGAGAAAATATTCAAAAGATCTTTCTGGCCATCAACTCTGAAGACTGGTAACCTTCAATTTACTTTACCTTTTTTAACGCAGCTAACTTAAGCCTCTCATCTTGAGGCTTATTTCAGGTTAATTTTGTATATGCTCAAGTTCAGGGAACTGAAAGAAGTCCAGGATCACTGAATCCTTAGAGCACAGAGAAAGAAGGGAGTGGCAATGATTTGACACGGATCAGATCAAAGAAGAAAGATTTTAAACTGAAGAAAGATTTTAAACTTTATCCTTAGGGCAAGTGGCTTGGCATAATAATAAGGGGTATGAGTAAACATTCCGAATGAGACATGATGGTGGCTTGTGTATAATGGCTTTAACAGAAGCAATTGGAGAATTTAAGATAAGTGCTTAAATTAGAAATGATATTGAGTATTGGTTGGCAATGAAGGTTCAGGAGGTGTCAGAAATGATTTGAAGTTTCTAGCAAGGAGCTGGAAGGCTGATGGTGCCATGTGCTGTGGAAGAGAATATTAATACTGTAGGAAGTGCAAGTTTGGGGGTAAGATCATGCATTCAGTTTTAGACAGGTTCAAATTGATATGCCAATGAGATCTCCAAGTTGACTTGGAATTCAAAACCTAAAGATACAAATTTTACAGTTATTGAAAAATTGGCAACTGAAATTATAAAAGCACCTGAAATTGCCTGAAGAAATAGTGGCAAGTAAAGAAGGAAGGCCTAAGGCAAATCCTTGATAAACTTTTTTTTAACTTTAAAAAAATGTTTATTTATTTATTTTGAGAGAGAGAGAGCATAGAGAGAAGAGAGAGAGAGAATTCCAAGCAGGCTCTAAGCTGCCAGCACGGAGCCCAAAGCTGGGCTTGAGCTCACCAAATGTGAGATCATGACCTGAGCTGAAATCAAATAGTCAGATGCTCAGCTGACTGAGCCACCCCAGGTGCCCTCTGATAAACTTTAATGTTTAAAGCTCAGGAGAAGAAAAAGTAAGCTCAAAGGAAATGATGTCAATACAGCAGGGAGAGAGAGAGAGACAGAGAGACAGAGAGAGTCAGATTGAGAGAGACAGAAATCACCATGACCTTGCTGATAATAGCCTCTGTGAGGTGCTGTGGCAGACAATGAGTAGAGTGGATCAAGGATGAGGAAAAATAATGAATAAGATGTAGAATGTGCCATGTTCTAAAAGTAGAGCCAGGTTGTATTCAGGCAAAGAAGGGGAGTATATGTCCAGTCTAAAAGGCTGGAAAGAAAACACAAGAAGCTGTCTTTAAATCCTTAATCTGTATTGTTTGGCTTGCATTTTACATTTCACTAACCTTTTGTTTTGTATCTCCCTCTCATCTTTCTCTCTTTTGGGTGGCAGAGCCAGAGGTGAAAGATTAGAATTATGGTGGCATCTTTTCCAAAACCTTACTGTTCCTTCCCTTTTTCTCTAGCCCAAGAACAAGCCAAACCCACATTTCCTGTCACCCTCCTGAAAACAGTTACTGGTCACTCTCTTTCTCTATTTTTTGTTTTAAAAAACTACTTCTACTCCGTTACTTAATGAATAAGCATGTTGGTTTTCTTCTGGCAGCCATCAACCATTTATGCTCATGACAATCTGATAGCACAAGGTCATTCTTTTCTGTCTTTGGACATCTTCAGTCTACTTTTTCAGAAAGTCTTCTCTGACTCAGAGTAAAGTGAAGCAGCCTTACAGCTCAACTCAAACTCACCAAAACTTTTATGTCACAGGCTCATGGTAATGGGAAAGGAGCCATATAAGCTCAGGACATTTCTTCCTGAAGACAAAATTCCTAACACCTTCCCTCCTTTTTCTCTTTTTCCTGCCCTCAGTTTCAGTAACAGCCCATCTCTCCCTCCCTCATTCCTGCCCCTAGACCTTCTCCTAATACTAAGTCAAAACAGCAATATTCTTGCTGGCCAGACATCTTGCATACCATCTCAACTACAGAAAAAAAGGGAGTTTTCTAAGGATAAAAGCATGTTGTATTCAGGAAGGAATTACAAACATAATCCAAATGCATCCCTCCTCTCTGAAAGCCTATCATGGCTTAGAATCTTAGAGTGTGATTTCTCAAATATTAGATGTCCCCTTCTCTGCTGGAGGAGATGATTCAGAATTAAGCTCATCCTTTGAGGGTCTCCCCAGTACTGGCATATGCAAACATTTTTATCCCTAGAATAGGATAATTTTAATAGAATTATACTGTAGATGGAAAAGTGGTACATTTCTAGTGAACTTGGGTATCCCTTGTGTCTCATAAGATACCCACCATTTATGAAGAAGGAGTTCCCTCCTGGACTAATCTAACTTGACTTTCCTATATTTAGGTTTGCCCCCTTCTCCCCAAACAACTCCTTCTTCATATCCCAATCTGGCCATCCCCCTTCTTAAGGGGCAAGGGAATGGGAAAATATCTTTTCTTATAGAAAGACATCTCCCTCCCTGGATCCCCCTACCAAATCAATGACATGAAGTGTTTAGTCTCGGGCTTCAGCCATATAGGAAGTTAAATCTCTATATTGAATATATCCTCACACACCAATTGAGAGCATGAGGAACCTAGTAGAGAGGAAGGTGGGCCCTTCATATCAATGTTCTTTCTTAATATCTCCCCTACTATATGTTTCAGCTCTGCTGAAACGCTAAACTAACACTAAAACATTAACATTAAAAGATGTTGTGGGTGCAGCCATGTAGGAAGTTCAACTTTAAAAATAACTATGTCTTTCAAGTCCAGACATATGTTTGGACTCAAATGTTTATGAGTCATTATTGTCTAAATCCATGAGAAAGAACTAATACTTCAATTATGGAAGACAACCACTCTGCTCATAGAGTCTCTGGGTTTCCAGAATTGCACAGAAATACAAGTGGCTTTTCCTGTTTCACCCAGTGCCTGAAGGGGTCATGAAGGAACAACACTGGATCCAATGACTTCTTGACGAAAGACATGGAAACTGCCTCTTCTCTTCACTAGCCACATTGGATCACTATCCACTTTCTTGCTGGTACAAGGACAAATCAGGATGCTGAGTTCAAGGTGGAGGGCCAGGAGAGGAAAGTGTCTAGAAACATAGGCATCACCTGTAGCAATAAGGAAGAGGGAGAAAGAAAGTGAAGGCAATCCCAAGAGAAAATAGCAGGTAGACAGAAGAGTTTGCTGAATCTGGCTGCCTTTTGCAGAAGGGACATCTATCTGGATGTCAGGCATTCAGAAATCAGAGTCTTGTCACATTTGATCCTTATCAATGAGGGACTGTGACTATGTCAGTCCCTCATCCAAATGATTTGTAACATGTAATACTAATCCTCATTCATAGGAAAAAATCTAACCAACAAGCTCTTGATACGGAAGTCTATGAACTCAGATCTTTGTTAGAGTGAAGAGCTGACACTCGAAATTCAATGTTTCTTAATCTTCAGAGGATCAGGAATCCTTTGAGAATCTACTGCTAGAGACCCTAACTCCAAAACAACTTACATCCAGCTACATATTTTCACAAACATTTTTTGGGGGGGAAGGGTGAGGAATGCTTCACAGATGCTGAATCCATACAAGGAACTCTTTTTTCACAGTAGTGCTTTTAAATCTTTTTACAAAATAGCCCACTCTTGAGAAATGTAAAAATATCTTTTAATGTTAATTTCAAAAGAGCCTAAATCTTGTAGCTGAAAAAAGAGCAAAGCAGTGAGACAAAAACAAACAAACAATCACAAAGGACTTCCCTGATTAAAAGAGCTCCTTCTCACTCTTTTAAAAACCACTGTCCTACAGGAACAGGGAGCAGCCAAAGGGAGAAAGACCAAGCCCTGCACAATAGGAGTAATTAATGTCATGTAGACAATCAATTTCAGTTTTGATATGTGATCAGGTTATAAGCATGGCATTGTGTGCATTTTAACATTGTACGCATTTGCACTAGCCATGGTCATAGATAGAAGGACCTAATCCCTGTTTTCTGACTTCCAATTATATGTTTGGTCAATTCTTTTTTTCTTGGTATTCCTTGTCTTGTATTTTACAAAGTTTGCAATATATACACAAATTAAATAGAATTTATATATAGTTAAAAGTCCATTTCATCCCTGGAAAAAGACTTAGCAGGATAAAAAATTTGACTGAACCAACTGTAAATAAAACAGAAATCTCTCAACTTTTTTCAAAAGAGGATTTTAAGAAATTTTATCATTTTCTGAAGACAAAATAAACTTTTCCCTTTTCTAAGAAATAGTGATTATAGAGAACTATAGGAATTTGTTAAATTATTATAATTATCAATAATTAATATCATTAGAACTATAAATAAGTAGGAAATAATCATCCCCTCCCACCTTGGAATTTGGTTCATCTTTGCTGGAGCATTTGTGCTGCCACTCCTCCCCAACCCAAGGCTATGGCACTGGATAGTGCTGGATATGGCAATGCCCAACGTGTAGAGAATGCAAGAGAAAATGCAGGAAGGGGAAGGGACCATCTCTGAGGGAGGCTCTGAGGCTGAGCAAGGAAGCAGTGAGAATGGTCAAGGCTATTGTCCAAAACACCTTCCTCAAATCAGAATCCTGTTATTACCACCTATCATTTTGCTCTTTTAAATACCAGAGTCTATGATTTTGTAAATGAGGTCATGAAACAGCAACATAATAAAAAAGGAGAGCATAAACTTTTGTAGACCAACTGTACAGCTGGTCTCCTAATATATGGATATTTACTTCTACTCTGCTTGCACAATAGTAGGACTTTGTTGCATCTCTTACAGCAGATGAGAAGAAAGTGGGCTAAATGAGTCCCATCTGTCCTTGTGATTCACCCAAATAATAAATTATAATTGAAGGTTTTTTGCTTAATTTTGAGGATTCAAAGACAGCATTTTCTTTGATAATTTAGACCTGACTAGTTAGATGTTCAGGTCTTTGCCTTCTCTTTCTAGTTCCTCAGACATTAGAAATGTCCTTGTCTAGAATTGGGTTAATGACTACTCTACTTGTGAAAAATAGTACTTTAAAGGCCATATGGGAAGTCTCACATTCCATCTCCTACTAGTGAGCATATCTTTATGCCAATTTAGTAGCTATTGTAGGATATTATCTAGATACAGAGTAAGCAGTTATAACAAAGACCCCCTGGATAGGATAGTTTATCTCTTAGGTAATGATCCAGTGATGAATAATGCAATGTGGAAACTCCACAGCACTTGGTTTACAAGTTTCCAATCTTCACTGTTTCCAACTAACAGGAAAGGAACAGAAAGGATGTCTAATGTGGCATCATTTCCACTCACATCTCATTGGATCGAACTTTACCACTTGGCCACAACTAGCTACAATGTAGATAAGAAAATGCAATCTGTTGATGAATGACCATGTGCCCATCTGCCAAACTGAGGGTTTCCCAAAGGAAAAATGGGAGAATGGATATTGAGGAGTAGTTAATCATCTCTGTCACATGAGATAGCTATGGCTCAGCTTGATATCTTCATGTTATATGGCCACATTTATGGATTTATTAGAAGTATCAGCCAAATGTGTTCATTTTATTCTATTCTTTGCTGATACATTGCTCTCTTGTTCCATGCCTATTTATTCCATCTATGTTGCCACTCTTGGCTTCCTTGAAAGTTCAAAAATTAGTCCACACCTCAAGCACCTAAACTTGTGTGCTGCCCATACACAGAATTTTTAGGTAATGACCTTCTGCCTAGAGTATCCCCTACTTGTAATTCCCTGATGACTTGTATTATCATTTGAGCTGCTTCTTTCTTATTTGGTATCACCCAAAGATTGTCCATTTGGTGGATCAGTAATAAGATGAAAATGTCCCATGGACACCATGCTTTTATTCTGTGACTGCACCTCTGTAATCAAGCTCTGAATTTGATTTTATTACCAAGAAAGGTCTCATGCCAGGTCTTGATGCCTGACTCTGCCCAACTTGTCCCAGATTGCATTGAGTGGTCATACCCCTATGACCCATGCTTTCCACTCCAGCCCTTCTGGTGACATGTGGTAAAGGGAGTAGATAATTCACAGGCCCCTGTCACCTCTGTTAGGTTCTTTCAGGTGTACCTGCCAGAACTACTACTATCAGGTATATAACTGAGGTGGAATTTGGACAGATCAAAAAACTTTGGGAATATGTTTAACTGATATGCATTTCCTTATTGATCTTATGTATTAGGAATTTGATTTTTTTATCTTTCATCCATAAAAACACTGGGAAACCAAGAAGCATAATTTTAAATTTTTCTATGATTTTACTGTCGTGAAGCCTGAACCAGAGTTATTATTTGTAACTTGACTTTTAACCCTATAATCCTACATTAAGGAATCCATCCTAAAGAAATAACTACACATATAAACAAAGAACTTTGTACAAAGCTATTCATCCTATCATGATGTATTGTAGATAAATATTGGTAACTATTTAGCTGTCCAACAAAAGGAAAATCATTTAGAACACTGCTTCTAAACTTGTCACTCACAATGTTTTGTACTGATAATTAACTTGGACTTTCACTCTTTTAACACTTTTATTTAAATCTACTTTTAGGGGCACCTGGGTGGCTCATTCGATTAAGCGTCGGCCTCAGCTCAGGTCATGATCTCATGGTTCGTGGGTTCAAGCCCTGTGTCAGGGTCTGTGCTGACAGCTAGCTCAGAGCCTGGAGCCTGCTTCAGATTCTGTGTCTCCCTCTCTCTTTGACACTCCCCTGCTTGCACTGTCTCTCTCTGTTGCTCAAAAAATAAATAAAAGACATTTAAAAACTTTAAAAAAGTCTACTGTTAAACCAAATGCTCTTCTTTTTGCTTTGCCTCTTTAAGCAATAATATCCAGGATGTAACAGGAATATGTAGTAATTAGATACTTTTCTCAAATAATATTAACATAAATTATAGCTGTTAGAATAAAAGTATTCATCTGTATGCTAGCTAAACTAACCTTATATACCACCACTGATGCAAGTATACTAGGTTTGATAACTTAAGAAAATCATACTATATCCAGATAGCAAAATACTACTCAGTCATTAAAATTAGTTTCCTTAGTGTGGGAAAATGTTTATGCTGTGATATAAAGTGGGTAGAAAAATACAGCATAAGCTAAGTTGCATAAATATATACATGTGTTTGCATATGTGCATATATATATATATGGAAATTTTTTTTTAACATTTTTTCTTTTGAAAGAGAGAGCAAAAGCATGAGAGTGTAAAGAGAGAGGGCAGGAGTGAGGAGGGAGAAAATTCCAAGCAGGGGCTCTGTGCTATCAGCACAGAATCCAATGCAAAGCTCCATTTCAAGAACCCTGAGACCAAGACCTGAGCCAAAATCAAGAGTCGAACGCTTAACTGACTGAGCCACCCAGGCATTCCTATATATGGAAAATTTGAATGGAAATACACAAATAATAAGTTTTATAATCTCTAGGTGGTGAGATTACTTGGCATTTTCTTCTTTATATTTTTAGCAACAATGAATACACCCTATTTTTAAACCAGGGGGAGAAAAGTTTTGTTTTTAAACCTTTCTATTAAGCATCTGCTTAATGGGTCTGTAAGATAGGTATTGCCCGAGGACACCTATAATACAGAGGAACATAGAGCACAGTGAACAAGGCAATGCATGACTGTAGTGCAAAAGCCGCTACCAAAAAATGAAAGATCTTTCCCTTTGTGTAGTGCTTTTCCTGTCTCGCTATTTGCCCAATAGTTTCTCAAGCAACTGAAGTTGGAAGAATCAGAATAAGCCCTTCTGAGGACAAACAGATGTCCAATAAGACTGGCTGATTTTGATTGGGTCTGCAATAGCTGAGACCTCCTGGAGACACCTTAAAAGTGAGCCCTTGAGGCATTTTCACAAGAGTTTCCATTTTTACAGATGGGGCCCTGCCTGGCCTTCTAAGACCCATGAGAATCAGAAACAGATGAGGACTCATGCCCTATTCTCATACATGAGAACCACTGACCTACTGAAATCTCACAACATTCTCTGGAAAAAAGAAAAAAAGAAAAGTCAACCTGCTGTTACAACAAATCACCTCAATGATTATGTAAATGATGATAGATGTGATTGTTTTAGAAAATATGAATGATATTAACAAATTAATATTAAGTCCAGTCTACTAATAATAATGAGGGGAAAAAGAGTGTACTGGCAGCAAGTCTAAGCAAGGGAAGCCCAAATCTATTTTTTGGATATAATCACTGACTACCAGTGCTAGACCAACCCCTGTGGTAAACCGTGAGAGTTGAGGGATACATGCTCTAGGGTCCTAGGTTTCAAGGAACTCAGACTAGAGCTGAGGCAAAGTCAACCATCTAGCCTCCTAGGATTCTTTATTTACACAGGTCTAAACATTTAGGCTAAATAGGCAATTTTTTATAATCAAAATTTTCCATGTAATAATTTTTACTCATTTTATGTGGGTTAGGTCAAAAATGATAATTATAAGTTTCATATCCTAACACCAAATAGCTAGCAAGCCCAGTCTAAATAAACAATCTTTACAAGAGAAAATGCAAGAAATTTAATAAGGGATATTTTGATTTAATTAATTGTTTCAAGTAAATAAAAATTACAAAGTCTAATAATCTTTATAGAGATTTAAATGAGAAACAATGGTATTTTAAATTTTTAGTTATTTTAGAACAAGATTCAGAAAAGCTTGCTTTAGCTGCAGAAGATGCAGAATTCCTAAGAAGGAATCCAAAGAAGTGTTGGTACACAGAGCCCATGTCCCCTCTGAACTAATTAGGAAATGCACATATCCCCAAATACACACATTTACATACCTACACACAGTGAAAATTCAAACACACTCAGATCATCTTAATTTACCATCTTAATTTACCATCGATCTTGACATTAAGTGTTCCTAGATGCTAGGAGCTTGAAGATCCAAAAAGACAGCTCAAGACTGTTCCTGTAGGTCAATAGGGATTAAGTCTTAGAAGGTAAAAATTCAGGTATCTTGTAGGTGCAAAGGATATCAGGGAAAAGATGTGAACACTATCTTTTCCTTGGATTCTGTCCTAATGCTGGTCTCCAACTCAACTAGCCTCAAAGGCCAAAGCTGAACTCAATGCCTAGAACTGCCCACTAGTACCTCATGTTGTGTTCAAGAAAATATCTAGTACTATCCTCTATTTTCTCAATTCTTTGATTTAGATTCAAGCACACAGCAAAAGTAAAGCATGAAAGGGAGACTCATCAGTCTCTAAGAGTGCTGTAGTATGAGCATTTTCCCAAGGTTAGCTTAGAATGTCACATCAAAGTAAGGTTTGCATGTAGCCTACAAACAACGGATTTCTTGTGTGCTAAAGATTAATGCTCCCATCTTTTAATTGTGTCAGGTGAATATAATTCTCATCCATCTCATCCCAGAACTTTAGCTTTTTAAGAATATAAAAAGCATCCTGATCTTTTTTACAATCTAGAGATTTTCCTTTCTGTACAGAGTACTTGAAGGCTGTATCCTGAACCTGGAAAATAGTAGCCAGACTGGATAAGAAAGATGGTGAGGTCAGCCTCTGAGTGCACCACCTTTAAGCAGGAAGGAAAACAAAATTAATTCAATGCCCTCACTAATATTTTAACACATTGTGTCATAGCAGATTCAGTGATTGCCCTAAATAAGTATAAGCAGTAAAACAATGCAATCTTCAGATAAATTTAAACAGGAATCAAATACCTACTTTTTCTTAAGTATGATATAAAAATAAATGAATAACAGTCAATAGATTAATAGAAGTTTTTAGACATACTATGTGATACATTGTATAAGCTCTGTTTATATGAAAATAAGTAGAAAGTTTTCTGTGGTTGAGACTCTTAGAACTAGCTAGAGAGACAAATCTTATTTTACTACTTTCTTTTTTTACTGAGGTGTGATTGATATATAGCATATTTTTTTCAGTTGTACAACAAAGAAACAAATATTAAATGAATTCCATAGAAGAAACTGGTTATTGCCTCCTGGCACTCCTTTTGTCTTCTCAGTAATACAACCCCTGAGTGTCAGAACTTCTGTATCCCTTGGATAAATCCATAGAAGTGCTATTGTTGGGTCATAGGAGAGTTCCACTGATAGTTTTTTGAGGAACCTCCACACTGTTTTCCAGAGCAGCTACATCAGTTTACATTCCCACCAACAGTGTAGGAGGGTGCCCGTTTCTCCACATCTTCACCAGCATCTATATTCTCCTGGTTTGTTAATTTTAGCTACTTTGATTGGCATGAGGTGGTATCTCAGTGTGGTTTTAATTTGTATTTCCCTGATGATGAGTGATGCTGAGCATCATTTCATGTGCCTGTAGGCCATCTGGATGTCCTTTTGGAGAAGTGTCTGTTTATGTCTTCTGCCCATTTCCTCACTGGATTGTTCATTTTTCAGGTGTGGAGTTTGGTGAGTTCCTTTGGATTTTGGATATAGCCCTTTATTCGATATGTCATTTGCAACTATCTTCCCACTCTGTCTGTTACCTATTAGTTTTCTTGATTGTTTCCTTTGCAGTGCAGAAGCTTTTTATCTTGATCCGGTCCAAATAGTTCATTTTTGCTTTCATTTCCCTTGCCTTTAGGGATGTATTGAGTAGGAAATTGCTGCGATTGAGGTCAAGGAGGCTGTCTCCTACTTTCTCCTCCAGGGTCTTGATGGTTTCCTGTCTCACACTCAGGCCCTTCATCCATTTTGAGTTTATATTTGTGTATGGTGTAAGAAATCGGTCTAGTTTCATTCTTCTGCATGTTGCTGTCCAGTTCTCCCAGCACCATCTGCTAAAAAGGTTGTCTTTTTTCAGGTTGCATTCCTATACACCAATAAGCAGCAGAAAGAGAAATCAAGAAACTAATCCTGTTCACAGTTGCCTGAAAAACCATAAAATACCTAGGAATAAACCTAACCAGGGATGTAAAAGACCTATATGATGAAAACTATAGAAAACTTATGAAAGAAATTGAAGAAGACACCAAGAAATGGAAAAACATTCCATGTTCATGGATCTGAAGAATAAACATTATTAAAATGTCATTACTACCCAAAGCAATCTACACATTCATTGCAATTCCCATCAAAATTGCACCAGCGTTCTTCACAAAGCCAGAAGTAGCTATCCTAAAATTTGTGTGGAACCACAAAAGACCCCGAATAGCCAAAGTAATATTGAAGAAGAAAACCAAAACAGGAGTCATCACAATCCCAGACTTTAGCCTCTATTTATTTTTGAAAGACAAAGAGACAGAGCACAAGTGAGGGAGGGGCAGAGAGAGAGAGAGGGAGACATAGAATCCAAAGCAGACTCCAGGCTCTAGGCTGTCAAAACAGAGGCCGATGCAGGGCTCAAACTCATTAGATGATGACCTGTGCTGAAGTCAGATGTTTAACTGATTGAGTCACCCAGGCACCCCTAGCCATGGGCTCCTCTAAGGGGGATTGGCAAGGTGGGAGAAGGATGCATGGACATGCAGCAAGCATAGCATTGTGCAAACAGTTGACATTCAGTAAATTTTTGAGTAATTGATAAGTAAGGCTCAAAAGCCCACCTCAGCATTGGGACCTTACCCTGTAGGCAACTGTAAGGCATCAGAATAACGTGGTAAAACAGTTGCTTGAGGAAAATCAACTTGACAGAGGCATGCAAAATTGGGTGGGAGTATTGAAAAAATTTTTAAGCAAGAAAAAAAATCTGTACACTAGGGTAATAGAGAAGATGACCACATAATTTATCACTCAAATTGGCACTAAATGGGTTGCTTTTAATAATTACGCTGGGACTCAGTGCATAAACTGGGATTTTCCTGGGCAAATCATCATGTAACATCAACTTTGAAACAGATATCTTGAACAGACTTCTCAGGGTATACTCTTCTATTTTTAATACCTGTTTTGACAACCTCCCACTCCCCTGTCCCTACCACAGACTTTCTATATTCTGTCTATAGGGTCTATCTTCATGCTGGCTCCAAAGATTAGGACGATTTTGTGTTCTATGTTCTACTGTGTTAGGTGAGAAAGGGTAGTAATTTTCAAGAATTTTTTCTCATCACTCGTTCCTTTTTTGCCATCCTCTCTGGAACAGTGTGTTTATTACTTTAAAACCCGGCTATAATTAAAATTCTTGTGTTTACTTTTTTCCTCTCTACTCTCTTCATAGAAATAAACTAATGTTCTCCCACTTGGTACAGAGATTTGAAGACAGCAGCATGGGGTTCCTCTGTTTGTAAATCCCCAAGTTGGGACAAGTTGGGAAGTGTGGATGACACTCAGAAGACAGGTAGCTATAGAAAGAATGGTTACCAGGGGCACCTGAGTGGCTCAATCGGTTAAGCATTCAGCTTCGGCTCAGGTCATGATCTCACGGTTCATGGGTTTGAGCCCCATGTCGGGTTCTGTGCTGGCAGCTAGCTCAGAGCCTGGAGCTTGCTTCAGATTCTGTGTCTCCCTCTCTCCCGGAGCCTCCCCTGCTCGCACTATCTCTCTCTGTCTCTCAAAAATAAATTTTAAAAAACCCATAAAAATAATAAAAATAAAGAATGGCTACTGTAGAAAAAAAAAACCTCCCTTAAGAATTCGGGATCTGGGATTAACACTGCTGGAATTTTTCACCTTTCCCTTTAAAAATGTTCCATATTAACAAATTTTCAGCACTAAATTCCTTTGGAAATGTCTTAAAAGGAATTTACCTGGAATTCACTGTTTATGTATTACACAGATATTTGTAGATTTGCAATTTAACAAACAAACATCTCTGCCCTCAGATCTCTCATAGAGGTAAATTCCAAGACAGAGAGGTAAACAAACCTTTCTGCTCTGGGGCTCCCGTGAATCAGATTCAGGCAAGGCAAGCACTGTATCTGGTGGGTGTGAAGTACTTGGGGAGTTTTCAGGCTACAAGGCAAGTGAAAACATGCTTGAGCTGCCGCCTAAGAGTCAAGTATTTACCTGTTGAAGCCCAAAAGCCTCATGCCCATGCAGATACCCTGTGCCACCTAATGGAATTGTAATGGATTCCAAGGCTTCACAGCCCCACCCAAGGTCAGTCTAAAATAGAAATTTCTGTCGTATAGCATTTAAGGGATCTGAGAAATCTAAGACACTGTCCAGATTATCCTCTGATATTATAAACGTAGTATTGGAGACTGGAAAACCAAGGGGTTCATCTAAGGTCACCAAGTAGTGGCTGTGTTATTTTGTTGCCTTTATCAAAGCTCAAGGTACTGGGCATGTTAGAAGAATTGGCCAGACTATGAGTAGAGGCAGAAGTCAGCAGGAATGGGGGAGGTGGGGAGGGAAGAGGGGTGCTTCCAGGCTACTGACCTCTCCAGAGAAGCCAGGGAACATGCCCACTGTGTTGCACAGGCAGATGGTGTCTTTGTCAATCACAGGAAGTCAGAAATGCACAAAGATGTCTATTACTTTCTGATTCGGTCAAATTAAAAAAACCCAAAGAAGTAGAATCTTCACAGATTTTGGATCCTCACAACTTGTCCGTGAAAGGAAAAGACCCACAGAAGCCATTGCATAATAGGGTGACTTTAAATGGTCAAATCATTCATTTAAATTTCAGATCCATTGAATCTCCCTTATTGAGTCTGCATCCAGTATTAATCAGCTATTTCTTTTATCCAAATATGTGAAAAAAAAAAAGAAGAAGAAGAAGAGGAAGGCTCTTTTTTCAGTGTCCGGTACCTGACATACATTTAATACAAAAATGTTAACTTGAATCAAAACTTCAGAATGAATTATCACAGATATTCATATTCTGTACAGAAATTTATCTTTTCATACCATCTTAGCACTGGAAACAATTAAATAGAGAGATGGAGTCAGAGGTGTGAGGCTTCCTTTGGAACTTATTTAAGAAGGATGCTTCTGTTTTGAGCCCCATATAGGAATAATATAAATGACCCCATTTCTACTTTGAGACTTGGAGGCAGCAGTGAGAGCCATGGCAGAAGCTAGCAGACCTCAAGTGGTGCCATGAACTAATGACATCTATATACATGGGCATTGACACTGCCACATGCCTGTGCATGTGCCATGTGCAGACACACACTATTATGCTTTATGCTGCAACTAATATAGCCTTAGAAATGACACAACAACAAAAGAAAAACAGATCACAGAAAGACACAGAAGAATCAAGGCTTGTAAGCTCCAGAGCAGAAAGATTACCACTTTTGAATGACAAATATGGCTGTAAGAATTCTAGCAACAAAACCTAAAATGAAAAATGAGTACATCAGGTTTGTTATTCTTCATTGCCACCTCCACCTTCCTCCTTGAGTGACACACACAGGCACTTGATCAGGTCTTTTTCTACCTGTGTTCAGTTTCATAAAAAAGAATCTTTCTTGTAATTTGCATATTCTATTATCAAACAATGATAATCACTACTACAACCATACCAACCTAGAGCAGATCAGGTCTTCCTTTCCATACTTAGAAGTATGATTCTGATATATTGAATATGAATTTTTTGGATCTTTACAACAAACAACAAACAATTTTTTACAAAATTATTTTATGGAGAAATGGAGAAAAATGGGGGAAGCCTAGATTCTTATGCACTCATCAGAGTTCTTGATAGCTAATAATAAAATGGACCCTTGTTCATATAGTTAAAAAAAAAGAATTTACTGGAAGCTAGCTATCAAATCATCAGGAAGGCCAAGAAGTAGACTTATAGAATAGGCAGGAAACAGAATCATCTGGTGGCTATGGACATGGTCAATTTCCTTCCACAGAACCAGCCCCATCATGATCCTGTCTCATGGATAGTCTCCAACTGATTCTGTAGCTTTTAACCTCTCTCTCCATATTCAGAGCCCCATATAAAGCATCTAAGTGACCAAGTCTGGCCCACATTTGACACACTAGGTATATGAAGGGGTCATGACTGGCCCCTTCATGGTTTTATATATAGATGGAAACAGCACCCTATCTCTCACTAAGATGTGTGCATCAAGTGATCTCCTCTATCCCACAGAAGGTGAGTGCAGATTCTGTAATAACAGAATCTGTAGTGCAATTAAGTAATAACACAAGCAGCAACAACCACAAAACCTAGCAATTGTCCACTACAGAGAGAACTGATCAAGTGCATGTGTGTGTGACTCAAGGAGGAGGGTGGAGGTGGCAATGAAGAATAACAAAGAGAGGAGTAATTACAGTGAGAAGGGGAAAAAAAGGAAAGGGAAGAAACCAAAACTATGAGAAAGACTGAATTTTGTCATTGTTCCACTATTTCCAGGGGCCATGTATTGATTTCTCTTCATATCAAGGAATTGAGAACTTCCAATGAATGTCCTCAAAATTATAAAAATACAGAACATCTAAGGATGAAGAATGGAGACAATCTTATTAAATCATTCTCATTGCTTTATAGTCATATCTTGTGTAAAATAAGCTTTCAAAGGATAAGGTAACCATGAAAGGTATATCTGCTATAAAGAAAATACATAGGTTTCAGGACATGATTGTAATTGGAACTAAAGCCAAAGCAGACACATTTCCAAGAAATTAATTAGTTTCCCTAATTTTACCCCTTCTGGATATCATTTCACAGTCATCAAATCTTTCCTACTTTTAAAGTCTATTGTGTTGAACATCTTGTAAATGGAATTAGAAGTCATCCCTGATATAGCCACACATGAAATGAGGATTAAGTAACTGTATTATACTGATTCCAATTTCAAAGATGTTTTATCTTACTTTACTTTTATGCATCCTTTTGCAATATATATTTTTGAAAGTTATTCAATGTCCACTCATTTACAAACCAATTTTGCCCAGCTTGTGTCAAATGGAAGTTAAACAATAAGGAAAATGTAAAATAAATTACAAATTCTCCTCCAAATATGTGAATCAGAAACCAAGCACCATGATTTTTGATCAGCAGTAGGCATTACAGGAGATGTAGCCCTTGAAAAGCCACATCACCCATACAGCATAACACAACAGAGGCAAAGTGAAACTTGAAACCACAATCCAATGTCTTGTTATTACCCTTCTGTCAGCCAAATTGTTATTATCATTATTGTTTTGTCCCCTATACTATATTACCACTTACAACAAATAAAAGTAATTTTATAAACATTCTTCTGTAGCTTCCAAATGCAGCCCAACAATTTGGGGAGAGGGTGATTTAAAGTCAGAGAAGAAAAGCCACTAACACTTTCTGCATGACCTTGCTACCCAGAGCTCTGGGCCATGGTGATCCAAGTATTCCCATCCTGTGTACTAAGCATACACCTCATCTTCTCCCTTATTCAAGATCTGATCTGCCTTCCTATCATCAATATGTCTGGAAAGCATGTTTTCCCAAGTAAACCTCATCTGGCTCAGGAGTCTTGACATACCATTCAAATGAAAGAGCATATTGCTGAAAACAAGCTGCAGAAAGATAGATAGGGATATATACAGTGTCATCACTTGACATTTTCATGTCTAAGACTGTAGCTCAGCAGCAAAAGACCATTTGGGGTTGGGGGAATGTTGTGAAAAACTTGATCCTGTGATATTACATCTTGACATTCTAGAAGATACATAAGTGATACCTTGACTTCTAAAAATCTATGCCCTTTTATCTCAAAGTATGGTGAGAAAGTACAAAGCCCAGTTTCACAGTTAAGTCTGTGGTTGATTTAGGAACTGAAGAGGACACACTTCTTCTCATCTTGAATCCATCGTCAATGTCTACAGAAAAACAGCATAGCACTCAGACAAGGCTCATCAGAAGCATCAGGTGGGCACAGGTGAGGTCAGACTCAAGACTCAGAGATAAGATTCCAGAGAAAAGGAAGTTTCCTCCAGATTGGATACAGATCACTTCAGTGCTACCTTTCTCTCTAGCAAAGGGCCACGTTTAGAGACCTGGAGCTCAGAACTTGGCAGAAGGACTTGAAGGTGTTGCTTTGCCTCCAGCTTCTGAAGCTTATAGAAAGCTCAAACAATAACTAAGATGTTAGGTTCCTTTTGCTTGTTTTTGTTGGTTTTTGTTTTTAATTCTAAAATATAATTCCTTGCTAAAATATCTGACCCCAAAAGGCCAGAGATTATAATTAACTATTCCTCTCCAACTTCAAATATGGTATAATGCCTTTATTTCTCAGGATTTTTAAAATTTTTTTCTGAGTTTATTCATTTTTGTGATACAGAGTGCAAGTGGGAGGGGGTTGAAAGAGGTTGGACAGAGATAGAGGGAGACACACAATATGAAGCAGGCTCCAGGCTCTGAGCTGCCAGCACAGAGCCTGATGCAGGGCTCAAACTCACAAACCATGAGATCATGACCTGAGCTGAAGTCGAACACTTAACCCACTGAGTCACCCAGGCAGGCCCTCCAGATATTTGAAATCACCAGAGAATGGCAGGGACAGAGCACCCTTAGTATTGGGTGTCCACTGCCAGGAAATCACCAAAGTATTAAGGTCATGGAGTGACTGTTGGCCACAGTCTTTGCAAAACTGGAATTCAACTGGCACCTCATATGAAGAACAAAACAACAACTTCATGGAATTTGGGAGATAGACCTAGTTTGGAAGAATCACCTTCTCTTTGTTATATTGTTATTTACTCTTCCCAGAAAGAACTGATTTTGAGGACACTGCCTACTGGGCTGTTTTTCATAGCGAGCCTCCACAGAAGCCACTTGCCTGACTTGTCCAAATAATAAATTATTTCTTCGGACTCACTTGCTGAGTGTTTAGTAAGCTGTGGAAGATGGAAGTAGAGGTTTCTTCTAGGGCACACCATGGTAGCCTTCACAAAAACAAAGGGCATGGTGATGTTTCCTAAAGAGGCCCAAGGAAGCACTTCAAATCTTCTTGCCTTTTTCCATCTGAGGCCAGGATGCAGGATGGGCTTTTATACATGTTTCAATGACTACATCCAGACTTACATAAAATTCATTCTCCATGGTTCTCCATCTATTCAACCCTCAGAAAAGGGTTCTCCATCTATCAGCTTGGGTCTTCTAAGATCTATTTGGCCTAATCGTTTAATCAAAGTGGACAGCACCCTGATTTCTGAAAGGACATCCTGGTTATTACAGTTATGCTAGAAACTGAAAAAAATAAGACCTCCACCTCACCAGCAATGGATGTTGAATCCCACTAGACAAAGAGGAATGTGCTATAATCACTTTGAGCATCCTTTACTGCTGACTCAGTGAACTTCAGCCCATGCTTCCATCAGAGACAGACCTAGGACAAGAGTCTCTTTAGCAGGAGGTGAAGTCCATCAGAACTGAAAAGGCTGACTTTTACTTTAGTCTGAAGTATTCACATTTAGCCATTTAAGTAAAGAAAAGCATAATAACCTATCACTAAAATATCAAATCAAAGAAAATTTTTGTATAAATCTAGTGTCAAAAAGTTTCTAAAGAGTGTATCAAATACTCTGTAAGGTAAATAAATAAGGTATACAGGGGCTCCTGAGTGGCTTCGTTGGTTGAGCGTCTTACTTTGGTTCAGGTCATGATCTCGCATTTTGTGAGTTCAAGCTGCAAGAGCTGCAAGTCAGGATCTGTGCTGACATCTCAGAGCCTGGACACTGATTAGGATTCTGTGTCTCCCTCTCTCTATGCCCCTCTCCAGCGCTCGCTCTCTCACTCTCTCTCTCTCTCTCTCAAAAATAAACATTAAAATAAAATACAATGTATATAGTTACTGCCCCCAAGAATCATGCTGTCTTACACCCATGAAGTGCTTGAGAAACCTTCTAAAGTGGTTTGAGAAACTCCACCTGATCTAGGAATTCTAACTACTTCTTGAAGTAGATTCCACTTGACTGTTGTCAATGAAGTAGACTGTGTGGAATAACTAAGTAGAATGGAAAAGGGCCTTGGATTGGATATTTGAGAACAAATAAATGCATCTGATCTAGACATCAACAGTTAATGGTAGGCTGTATCCTAGAAGGAAGATTACAGTTCTAGTGAGACCTCTCCCATGACATCTCTAAGTAGCCCCACGACTGACTCAGTTAGATCACTGTGGTCACCACCTGTCTTCAACAGATCTTTTCTTTGCCCACAGGAGTCAGGCATTGTCTCCTTCCCACTCTCATCCTGTTTGCTTCCTGTTAATGTTCCCAGTAATTGGTATGTTGGTCTCTTAGATTGGGGTGATTCAACAATTTGTTTCTCTGGCTCATGTGACAGATCCTGTGTTGGCACAGGAATGCCCCAAAGAAGCAGAGATCACAGACAGGATTAGTCCTAGTTCTGACATGCAAGGCACACAAGTCAGCACTAAATAAACTTAAGGAAATATTCACAGAGCAGCCATATGTCTAGGATATTACAGCCTTCAGGCCAGAATAACTACACAGTGAATTTTTACTTCAGTTTAAGTTTAGAATTTAGAGAAGACTTAATTCACTGGTTAAAATTTTCTATATTCAGTGTTGATCTTGGATGTAGATTTAAGTGTGTGTGTGTGTGTGTGTGTGTGTGTGTGTGAGTATGCCCACGCGTGCACATGCATCTGTGTGAATTAGGAGATCTGCCTGTACTCTCTGCAAATGGAAATTCATCACTTGGGCTTAAGAATTAAGGAGGGGGGGTGTATGGCAGGGAGCAATAAGGAGTTGCCTTTTATTAAAATGTAAATATATCTATCTGCTTAATTAGACATTTCTTTCTTTCTCAGAATAAATGCACCCCATTGATTTCTTTAAAGTTTTTATCTTTATTCTTTTTTTTCTTTATAGTTTATTGTCAGCTTGGTTTTCACATAATGCCCAGTGCTCATCCCCACAATTGCCATCCTCCATGCCCATCACCCCTTCCCTCTCCCCCCCGCAACCCCATCAATACTCAGTTTGTTCTCAGTATTTAAGAATCTCCTACGGTTTTCCTCCCTCCTTCTACTTAACTAATTTTCCCCTTCCCCTACCATATGGCCCTCTATTAAGTTTCAGCTGTTCCACATATGAGTGAAAACAGATGGTATCTGTCCTTCTCTGACATATTTCACTTAGCATAACACCCTAGAGTTCCATCCACGTTGCTACAAATGGCCAGATCTGATTCTTTCTCAGTGCCATGTAGTATTCCATTGTATATATAAACCACATCTTCTTAATCCATTCGTCAACTGATGGACATATAGGCTCTTTTCATGATTTGGCTATTGTTGAAAGTGCTGCTGTGAACATTGGGGTACATGTGCCCCTGTGCGTCAGCACTTCTGTATCCCTTGGGTAAATTCCTAGCAGTGCCATAGCTGAGACATAGGGAAGTTCAATTGTTAACTATTTGAGGAACCTCCACACTGTTTTTCCAGAGCAGCTATACCAGTTTACATTCCCACCAACAGTGTAGGAGGGGGCCCGTTTCTCCAAACCCTCGCCAGCATCTATAGTCTCCTGATTTCTTCATGTTAGCCACTCTGACCGGCATGAGGTGGTATCTCAGAATGGTTTTGATTGGTATTTCCCTGATGATGAGTGATGCTGAGCATCATTTCATGCGCCTATTGGCCATCTGGATGTCCTCCCTGGAGAAGTGTCTATTCATGTCTTCTGCCCATTTCTTGACTGGATTATTCATTTTTCAGGTGTGGAGTTTGGTGAGTTCCTTGTAGATTTTGGATAGTAGCCCTTTATCCAAGATGTCATTTGCCACTATCTTTTCTCATTCCATCAGTTGCCTATTAGTTTTCTTGATTGTTTCCTTTGCCATGCAAAAGATTTTTATCTTGATGAGGTCCTAATAGTTCATGTTTGCTCTTGATTCCCTTGCCTTTGGGGATGTGTAAAGTAGGAAATTGTTGCCGTTGAGGTCAAGAAGACTGTTTCCTGCTTTCTCCTCTAGGGCTTTGATAGTTTCCTGTCTCACATTCAGGTCCTTCATTTATTTTGAGTTTATTTTTGTGTATGGTGTAAGAAATTGGTCTAGTTTCATTCTTCTGCATGTTGCTGTCCAGTTCTCCCAGCACCATTTGCTAAAAAACACCATTTGCTAAAAAGACTGTCTTTTATCCATTGGGTACACTTTCATGCTTTGTCAAAGATTAATTGGCCACACATTTGTGGGTCTAATTCTGGGTTTTCTATTCTATTCCATTGGTCTATGTATCTGTTTTTGTGTGAATACCATACTGTCTTGATGATGACAGCTTTGTAATAGAGGCTAAAGTCTGGGATTGTGATGCCTCCCGTTTTGGTTTTCTTCTTCAATATTACTTTTGTGGTTCCATCCAAATTTTAGGATAGTTTGTTCTAGCTTTGTGAATAATGCTGGTGAAATTTTTATTGGGATTGCATTGAATGTGTAGATTGCTTTGGGTAGTATTGACATTTTAACAATATCTATTTTTCTGATCCATGAGCATGGAATGTTTTTCCATTTCTTTGTGTCTTCTTCAATTTCTTTCATAAGATTTCTATAGTTTCCGAAGTACAGATCTTTTACATCTTTGGTTAAGTTTATTCCTAGGTATTTTATGGGTTTTCGTACAACTGTGAATGGGATCAGTTTCTTGATTTCTCTTTCTGTTGTTTCATTATTGGTGTATAAAAATGCAACTGATATCTGTACATTAATTTTGTACCCTGTGACTAGCTGAATTCATCGATCAGTTCTAGAAGGCTTCTGGTGGAGTCAGTTGGGTTTTCCACGTAGAGTATCATGTCATCTGCCAAAAGTGAAAGTTTTACTTATCTTTGTTAATTCTGATGCCTTTGATTTCCTTTTGTTGTCTGATTGCTGATGCTAGGACTTCCAGCACCATGTTAAACAACAGTGGTGAGAGTGGACATCCCTGTCGTGTTCCTGATCTCAGGGGAAAAGCTCTCAGTTTTTCCCCATTGAGGATGATATTAGCTGTGAGCTTTTCATATTTCAAAATAGTTTTTATGATGTTTAAGTAAGTTCCTTCTATCCCAACTTTCTCGAGGGTTTTTATTAAGAAAGGGTGCTGTATTTTGTCAAATACTTGTTAATGTGATGTATCAGATTGATTGATTTGCAAATATTGAACCAGCCCTGTAACCCAGGAATGAATTCCACTTGACCACGGTGGATAATTCTTTTTAGATGCTGTTGAATTCGATTTGCTAGTATCTTGTTGAGGATTTTTTGCATCCATATTCATCAGGGATATTCTCTTTTTTGTTGTTGTTGGTTCTCTGTCTGTTTTGGGAATCAAAGTGATCCTGGCTTCGTAGAATGAGTCAGGAAGATTTACCTCCATTTCTATTTTTTTTAATAACTTGAGAATAGGTATTAACTCTGATTTAAATGTCTGGTAGAATTCCCCAGGGGAGCCATCTGGCCCAGGACTTTTATTTGTTTGGAGATTTTTGATAACTGATTCAATCTCTTCATTAGTTATGGGTCTGTTTAAGTTTTCTATTGCTTACCATTTGAATTTTGATAGTGTGTGTGTGTGTTTAGGAATTTGTCCATTTCTTCCAGGTTGTCCAGTTTATTGGCCTATAATTTTTCATAGTAATCCCTGATAATTGCTTGTATTTCTGAGGGATTGGTTGTAAGCAATCCATTTTTATTCGTGATTTTGTCTATTTGGGTGTGCTCTCTTTTCTTTTTGAGAAGCCTGGCTATAGGTTTATCAGTTTTGTTTATTTTTTCTAAAGGCCAACTCTTGGTTTCATCAATCTGTTCTACTGGTTGGTTTTTTTTTTTTTTAATTCTATATTGCTTATTTCTGTCCCGATTTTAATTATTTCTCTTTTTCTGTTCGGGTTGTGGTGTTTTTGCTGCTCTGCTTCTAGTTTGTTTAGGTGTGCTGTTAGATTTTGTATTTGCACTTTTTCTAGTTTCTTTAAATAGGCATGGATTGCAATATACTTTCCTCTTAGTACTTCCTTTGCAACATCCCAAATAGTTTGGATTGTTGTATTTTCATTTTCATTTGTTTGCATATATTTTTTAATTTCTTCTCTAATTGCCTTGTTGGCCCATTTGTTCTTTAGTAGGGATTTTTTGACTTCCATTTTTTTGGTGGTTTTCAAGACTTTTCCTTGATTCACTTCAAGTTTCATAGCCATTGTGATCTGAAAGTGTTCATGGTATGATCTCAATTCATTTATATTTATAAGGGGCTGCTTTATTACCAAGTATGTGATCTATCATGGAGAATATACCACATGCACTCAAGAAGAAAATGAATTCCCTAGCCTCAGGATGTAGAGTTCTAAATATATTTGTCAAATCTATCTTTTCCGATGTGTCACTCAGGTCCATTGTTTCTTTAGCGATTTTCTAATTTATCTATCCATTGCTGTAAGTGGAGTATTAAAGTCCCCTGCAATTAGTGCATTCTTATCAATAAGATTGTTTCTGTTTGTGATTACTTGTTTTATGTATTTGGGTGCTCCCAAATTCGCTAGGTAGATGTTTATAATTGTTAGTTCTTCCTGATGGAGAGTCTCTGTAATTATTATATAATGTCCTTCTTCATCTTTGGTTACTGTGCTTACTTTAAAGTCCAGTTTGTCCAGTATTAGTATGGCTACTCTGGCTTTCTTTTGACTTCCAGTCACATGATAGATATTTCCCCATCCCCTTACTTTAAATCTGACGGTGTCTTCAGGTCTAAAATGAGTCTCTTGTAGACAGAAATAGATGGATCTTGTTTCTTTATCCATTCTGATACCCTATGTCTTTTGATTGGAGCACTTAGTCCATTTACATTCAGTGTTATTATTGAAAAATATGGGTTTAGATTCATTGTGTTCTCTATAGGATTCATGCTTGTTGTGGTGTCTCTGGTACCTTGTGTTCCTTGCAACATTTCCCTCATAGAATCCCTGTTAGAATTTCTTGTAGGGCTGGCTTAGTGGTGATGAATTCCTTTAAATATGTTTGCTTGGGAAATCCTTTATCTCTCCTTCTATTCTGAATGACGAGCTTGCTGGATAAACAATTCTTGGTTGCATATTTTTCTGTTCATCACTTTGAAGATTTCCTACCATTCCTTTCTGGTTTGCCAAGTTTCAACAGATATGTCTGTAACCACTCTGATAAGTTTCCCTTTGTATGCTAGGGCCCTCTAATCCCTAGCTCCTTTCAGAATTCTCTTTTTATCCTTATATTTTGCCAGTTTCACTTTGATATGTCATGCAAAAGATTGATTCAAATTATGTCTGAGGGGAGTTCTTTGTGCCTCTTGGAATTCAATGTCTGTTTCCCTCCTCAGATTGGGGAAGTTCCCGGTTATACTTTGTTCAAGTACCCCTTCAGCACATTTCTCTCTCTCTTCTTCTTCTTCAGGAATTCCTATTATACAGATACTGTTCCATTTGATTGTATCACTCAGTTCCTGAATTCTCCTTTCATGCTCCTGGATCAGTTTATCTCTTTGTTTCTTGGCCTCCTCTTGTTCTATAATTGTTTCTTCTAGTTCATTTATCCTCCTCTCTGCCTCTTCAGTCCGTGCAGTGCCCGCCTCCATTTTATATGCACCTCATTTATACCATTTTTTAATTCACCACAACTACTTTTAAGGTCCATAATCTTTGTAACAATAGTGTCTTTGGTGTCTTGTTTGCGTTTTTCAAGCCCAAAGATTAATTTTATGACAATTGTTAATTTCTTGGTCAGTTATGTTGCTTAAATATGTTTTGACCAATTCTTTAACTGTGACTTCTCCCTGGAATTTCTTTTGAGAAGAGTTCTTCCATTTCATCATTTTGGCTAGTTTTCTGTGCCTTGTATGTTTTTTAAGTATTTTATTTAGTTGAGAGAGAGAGAGAGAGAGAGAGCGAGAGAGAGAGAGAGAGAGAGACAGCATGGGCAGGGGAGGTCCAGCAAGAGAGGGAGAAAAGACTTCCTCTCACTATTTTTCCCTTCTTCTAGATAAGTGATAAATTACTAAAATGTAAGCTTTAATAGGAAGAGACTATGCCTGTCTTATTCTGTGTTTTATCCCCATCACATAACACAGTACCCTGGAACATACTAAGCTTCCATAAATATTTTCATTAGATAAAGAAATAAATGGAAATTATGGTTAAATAAAATATATTTATAGGTTTTACTTTATAATAAATACTCTATATGATAAATTGGGTATGTTGTGGATTTGGTATCTTAATCAAAACATGTAATAGAAAAGATGATATATGAAAAGTCAATACTACAAATAGATTCCTCAGGTAGAAGTGTTTCCAAAATCTGAAGGTTAAGAGCACAAAGACCTCAAACTTTTAGTAGTCAACTGGTAGCTCTTATTGATACCTTTTCATGGAAAGCAACTATAAATATTGGTCAAAAGAAAAAATTTGAGGAGTCTGGGTGGCTCAGTTGGTTAACTGACTTTATCTCAGGTCACTATCTCACAGTTCATGAGTTTGAGCCAGCACAGACCCTGCTTCAGATCCTTGTCTCCCTTTCACTCTCTCTTTCTCCTCCAACCCCTCCACTTGGGCATGTTCTCTCTCTCTCTCTCTCTCTCTCTCTCTCTCTCTCTCTCTCTCTTTCTCTCAAAACTAAATAAACATTAAAAAAACACGAAAGAAAATAAATTGAAGAAGACATGAACAAATGGAAAGACACTCCATGCTCATGGATTGGAAGAATTAATACTATTAAAATGCCCAAAGTACCCAAATATCCAATGCAAAAGCTCATCAAAGAAACATACATTTCTTAGGAACCAAATAGAAATTCTAGATTTGAAAAGTAGAATATCAAAATTCCAAAGTATTTTTCATAGAAATAGAACAAAAATCCTGAAGTCTGTATAGAACCACAAAAGATCCTGAATAGCCAAGCCAAACTTGAGAAAGAAAAACAAAGCTGAAGGCATCACACTTCCC
The DNA here is from genome assembly GCF_006229205.1 of Suricata suricatta. Classification (NCBI taxonomy): domain Eukaryota; kingdom Metazoa; phylum Chordata; class Mammalia; order Carnivora; family Herpestidae; genus Suricata; species Suricata suricatta. The sequence goes on along the minus strand of NC_043706.1, from coordinate 26,926,311 downwards.
TGTTTTCAAACTATGTAACAAAGCAATAGCAATCAAAACAGTGTGGTATTGGCATAAAAATAGAAGCATAGAAGTATGGAACACTATAGACACCTCAGAAATAAACATGCATATATGCCGAAATAATTAATTAATTTTTTAAAATGTACATCCAAGTTAATTAGCATATAGTGCAACAGTGATTTCAGGAGTAGATTCCTTAATGCCCCTTACCCATTTAGCCCATCCCCACTCCCACAATACCTCCAGTAACCCTCTGTTCTCCATATTTAAGAGTCTATATTTTTGTCCCCCTCCCTGTTTCTATATTATTTTCGCTTCCCTTCCCTTATGTTCATCTGTTTTATATCTTAAGTTCTTCTTATGAATGGAGCCATATGACACTTGTCTTTTCCGAACTAATTTCGCTTAGCATCATACCCCTTAGTTCCATCCACGTAGTTGTAAAAGGCAAGATTTTATTCCTTTTTGATTCCTGAGTAATACTCCATTGTCTATATATACCACATCTTTTTTTATCCATTCATCTATTGATAGAAATTTGGGTTCTTTTTATACTTTGGATATTATTGATGGTGCTGCTATAAACATTGGGGTGCATGTGCCTCTCCAAAACAGTATAGCTGTATCCCTTGGATAAATACCTAGCAGTACAATTGCTGGGTAATAAGGTAGTTCTATTCTTAATTTTTTGAGGAACCTCCATACTGTTTTCCAGAGTGGCTGCACTGGTTTGCATCCCCACCATCAGTGCAAAAGAGATCCTCTTTCTCCACATCTTCACCAACATGTTATTGCCAGAGTTGTTAATGTTAGCCATTCTGACAGGTGTGAGGTGGTATCTCATTGTGGTTTTGATTTGTGTTTCCCCGATGATGAATGATGTTGAGCATTTTTTCATGTGTCGATTGGCTATCTCGGATGTCTTCTTTGGAGAAGTGTCTATTCATGTCTTTTGCTCATTTCTTCACTGAATTATTTGTTTCCTTTTGTTTTTTGGGGGGGTTGTTGAGTTTGAGAGGTTCTTTATAGGTTTTGGATACTAACCCTTTATCTGATATGTCATTTGCAAATGTCTTCTCTCATTCTGTTGGTTGCCTTTTATTTTTGCTGATTGTTTCCTTTGCTGTGCAGAAGCTTTTTATTTTGATGAAGTCCCAATAGTTCATTTTTGCTTTTGTTTCCTTTGGAGACGTGTTGATTAAGAAGTTGCTGTGGCCAAGGTCAAAAAGGTTCTTGCCAGCTTTCTTCTAGAGGATTTTGATGGCTTCCTGTCTTACATTCAGATCTTCCATCCATTTTGAGCTTATTTTTGTGTATGGTGTAAGAAAGTGGTCCAAGTTCATTTTTCCTCATGTGGCTGTCCAGTTTTCCCAGCAATATATGGTGAATTAATTTATGTGAAAAGAACCAAGAATATACAATGAAAAAAGAATAGTGTCTTAAATCATGATGAGCAAACTAGCCACATGCAAAACAATGAAACTGGACCATTATCTGACACCATACACAAATATCAATTCAAAATGGATTACAGGCTTGAACATAAAACTCCTACAGAACTCCTAGGGAAAGACTTAAGGGGAGGCTTCTAAATATCAGTCTTTGCAAAAGCAAAGACAACAAAGGCAAAAATAAACAAGTGGAACTACTACATCAAACTAAAATGCTTGTGTATAGCAGAGAAACCAACAAAATGAAAAGGCAACCATTCCAAAAATGAGTCAGGAAGAAACAAAAAATTTGAACAGACCAATTACTAATAATGAAATTGAATAAGTAATCTTGGGGTGCCTGGGTGGCTCAGTCAGTTAAGCATCCAACTCTTCGTTTCAGCTCAGGTCATGATCTCATGGCTTGGTGGGTCTGAGCCCCATATCAGGCTTCACTCTGGCAACACAGAGCCTGCTTGAGATTCTCTGTCTCCCCCTCTCTCTACCCCTCCCCCATTTGCACTGTCTCATGTCTCTCAAAATAAATTAGAAATTTAAAAAAAGAAAGAAATTGAATCAGTAGTCAAAATGGTACCAACAAACAAAAGTCCAGGACCAATTGGCTTTCACAGGTGAATTCTACCACACATTTAAAGAGTTAATATCTATTCTTCTCAAATTATTCCAAAAAAATAGAAGAGGAAGAGAAGCTTCAAAATTCATTCTATGAGGCCAACATTATCCTGATACCAAAACCAATTAAAGATGCTACAAAAGTAGAACTATAAACCAATATCTCTGATGAACTTAGATGAAAAAACCCTCAAAAAATTAGCAAATCAGGTACAATATGTTCAAAAAGTTATTCACCAAACTCAAGTGGGGTTTATTTCAAGGATGCAAGAGGGGTTCAATACTTAGAAATCAATCTATATAATACATCACATTAACAAGAGAAAGGATAGGATCATCTCAATAGATGCAGAAAAAGCATTCAACAAAATATAATATATATTCATTAGAAAAATTCTCAACAAAGTAGGTTTGGAGGGACTATGTCTTAACATAATAAAGGCAATATATGAAAAACTTGCAGCTAATATCATATTCAATGGTGAAAACCTGAGAGTTTTTCCTCTAAAATCAGGGAAAGACAAGGGTGTCTAGTCTCACTACTTTTAATCAACATAGTACTGGAATCCTTACCACAGCAATCAGAAATAAAAGTCATCAAATTGGGGAAAAACAAGTAAAACTTCCATTATTTGCAGATGACATGATATTATAAGTAGAAAACCCTAAGGACTCCACCAGAAAACTACTAGAACTGGGGTGCCTGCGTGGCTCAGCTGGTTAAGCATCTGACTTCGGCTCAGGTCATGACCTCACGGTCATGGGTTTGAGCCCCACATTGGGCTTTGTGCTGACAGCTAGCTCAGAGCCTGCTGCCTGTCTTTGGATTGTGACTCCCTCTCTCTCTGACCCTCCCGTGCTCATGCTGTCTCTCCCTCTCGCTCAAAAATAAAAAAAAAACATTTAAAAAACATTTAAGAAAACATTAAAAAAAAAAGAAAACTACTAGAATTGATAAGTGAATTCAGTAAAGCCTCAGGATACAAAATTAATGTATAGCAATCTATTGCATTACTATATATTAATAATGAGGTAGCAAGTATAGAAATCAAAATGAATGAATATCTAGGAATAAATTTAACCAAGGATGTGGAAGACCTGAATTTCAAAAACTGTAAAACATTGGTGAAATAAATTGAAGATGACACAAACAAATGGAAAGATACTCCATGCTCATGAATTAGAAAAAAAAAACACAATATTGTCAAAACGTCCATACTACACAAGCAATATAGAGAATAATGCAATCCCTGTCAAAAAGTCAACAACACTTTTCACAGAACTAGAACAAATAGTACTAAAACATTTACAGAACCACAGAAGATCTCAAGTAGCCAAAACAATCTTGAAAAAAGAACAAAGACAGAAATATCACAATCCCAGATTTCAAGGTATACTATAAAGCTGTAGTAATCAAAACAGTATGGTACTGGCACAAAAACAAACACATAGATCAATGTAACAGGATAGAGAGTCCAAAATTAAACCCACCTTTTAAAAAATGTTTATTTATCTTGAGAGAGATAGAGCATGAAAGCAGGGGATAGGCAGAAAGAGGAGAGAGAGAGAATCACAAGCAGACTCTGCACTGTCAGTGCAGACCCTGATGCAGGACTCAAACTCACAAGCCATGAGATCATGGCCTGAGCTGAGATCAAGAGTCAGATGCTTAACTAACTGGGTCACCCAGGCTTCCCATAAACCCACTCTTTTATTGTAAATTATCTAGGACAAAGGAAGAAAGAATTTGCAATGGGAAAAAGATAGTCTCCTTAATAAATGGTATTGGGAAAACAAAACAGCTGCATTCAAAAGAGTGAAACAGGGCTATTTTCTTACACCATACACAAAAATAAATAAGTTCAAAATAGACTAAAGGGCTAAATGTGAAGTCTGAAACCACAAAATTTCCAGAATAAAATATAGGCAGGAATTGACTGCATAAACATTTTTCTATCTGTGTATTCTCAGGCAAGGGAAACAAAAGCAAAATTGAACTATTGGGACTAGATCAAAGTCAAAGGTTTTGGACAGAAAAGAAAATCATCCACAAAACAAAAAGGCAACCTACTGAATGGAAGAAGATATTTGTAAATGATATCCAAAACATGTGAAGAAATTATACAACTCACCTCCAAAATAATAATAATAACAATAATAATAATTCAATTTAAATTGGCAGAGAACCTGAATAGACGTTTTTCCAAAGATCTGAAGATGACCAACAGAAATACAAAAAAATGCTTAACACCCCCAATCATCAGAGAATGCAAAGCAAAAACACAATGAGATAGCACCTCACACCTGTCAGAATGGTTATAATGAAAAACACAAGAAATAATAAGTGATGGCAAGGATGTGGAGAAAGGGAAGTCCTTGTGCACTGTTGGTAGCATTGCAAATTAGTGCGATCATTGTGGAAATCAGGATGGAGGCTCTTCAAAAAATTAAAAACGGAATTAACTATATGAGCCTGCAATTACATTATTGGGTATTTACCCAAAGAAAAACCAAAACACCAATTTGAAAGATATATGCACTCCTCTATTTGTTGCAGCAGAATTTACAATATCCAAGATAGGGAAGCACCCTAGTGTTTATCTATAGACTAATGAATAAAGATGTGACACACACACGCACACGCACACACATGCACACTCACAGTGAACTATTATTCAGCTACAAAATAGAATGAAACTTTGCCATTTGAAACAACATGGAAGGGAGGGAGTGATGGTCATGGTGGGTAGCACTTGCGGGGAGAGGCACTGGGAGTTATATGGAAACCAATTTGAAAATAAACTATTTTAAAAAAGAATAAATAAATAGCAGTAAAAAAAAGAAACAACATGGATGGATCTAGAGAGTATAATGCTAACTGAAATAAGTCACCTAGAGAAAGACAAATACCATATGATTTCACTCATATGTGAAGTTCAAGGAACAAAGGGAGAAACAAAATTAAAAGGCACAAGCAAAAAACCAGACTCTTAAATACAGAAAACAAGTTGGTTGTTGCCAGAGGAGAGGTGGGTGAGAGCATGGGTGAAATTGGTGAAAGGGTTTAAGAATATACTTACCGTGACGAGCATTGAGAAATGTATAGAGTTGTTGAATCATTATATTGTGTATCCTAGACTAATATGGCACTGTATGTTAATTATACTTGAAAAAAATAAAGAGGCAACATACAGAATGGCAGAACATATCTCTGCAAATCATATATCTGATAAGGAGGTAATATTCAAAATATATAATGAACTCATGCAATCCAATACAAGTCAGGCTATCAATAAAACAGCAATATGCGGAGCAGGATGCCTACTTAAAAAATGAATTAAAATGGACGGGGTATCTGAATAGACATTTTTACAAAAAGACATGCAAATTGACAAAATATATGTATAAAGTTGCCCAACCTCACCAATTATCACAGAAATACAAATCAAAATCACAATAATATGTCACCGCACACCTGTTAGAGTGACTAAAAATACAAGGCCCACACTAACAAGGGCACAGAGTGGTTTCCTTTTATGCTTTCTGCTGCTGTCTTAACCACATATGACACATAGGAAAGAAATTTCAATTGAGGCCTCCAAAGTCCTATTTTAATTCTTTCCATATTTCTTGCTTTAGGCATTTACTAAGAGTTTTATGAACTGAGCAACCAACTAGATTGTTTATTCACTGCAGTATTATCAAACTTGCCAAATCTATACAAAAGCTTCTGGGAGTAGGGAGAAATGCTTATCAAATATAAAAAACAACTCCCTGAAGTCACTACCAAAAGGAGGCAGAGGCATAAGGGAGTCTGCACTCAGAAGAAAAGAACCATTCTGGATAGTGTTTGAAGTTTCAGTCCAGTCAGGTTAACAATCTGCTAAAATAAAAAATCAGTATTTTCAGAGAAACATGTTATAATTGAGAATCCCTACAACAAATCAATTGCAATTTCCATAATAGAATCCAAAATTAGACCTTTGAAGAAACTCAAGAGTGTCAATGGATGACCCAGATGCTGTAATTAGCAGAAAAGGATTTTATTTTTTTAATAGTTTATTGTCAAATTGGTTTAAACCTCTGCTCTAGCACATAAAGGATATAATACTTGTAATGAATGAAGCTCATCAGAGAAACAGACATTCATTAAGAATCAGATGGAAATACTAGATCTAAAATAAATTGAACATCTAAAAAGAAAAATTTACTAGACAGTCATAACAAGTGAGTGGAGATGACAAAACAAAAATTTAGCAAACTTAAACACTGAGCTCTAGAAATTAACCAATCTGAAGAACTAAGAGCACAAAGATGAAAGAAAAGTTAACAAAGCCTCAGTGACAAAATTAGAGGATCGAAAAAATATGTAGTTAATGTCATTACAATCATAGAAGGAAAGGAGGGAGAGGGAATGCTACAAAATGCTGGAAAAATAATGGCCTAAAATTTCCCAAATTTGGTGAAAGTCATAAATTTATATATTCAAGAAGCACAAAAGAGCCTAAGGACTTTAAAATGATAATGTATAGACTACCTGTATTCAAGTACTTAATACTTATTTCTTGCTGTCTTGCTTGTGTCATAAGAATTGGCATCCTTCGACTGTTCAGGTGTGGGTTTTTTTGTTTTGGTTTTTTGTTTGTTTTAGAGAGAGAGCACATGAGCAGGGGGAGGGGTCAGAAGGAGAGAGAGGGTGTGTGTTCATAAAGAATCTCAACCAGGCTCTATGCTCATCATGGAACCCAAACTGGGGCTCAATCCCATGACCCTAGGATCCTGACCTGAGATGAAATCAAGAGCCACCTATGAGTCCCAGTCCAGATGCTCTTTTGCTTCTGATTACAGCTGAAGTTAGGGAAACCATCTTTCTCTCATATCCTCATCCTTATTTTCATAGAATATAATCCAAACACGTTTTCTTAAATTAGGGCTTAGTTGTTTCTAAATTAGTTTAATTTAACATATAAGAATTTTTAACTCTAAAATAAACATTTCAATTTGAAATATTGTTGAACTTAAAAACCTGAATGCAGCATTATTACAATATTATTTATTATATTCCCTATGCTATGCTTTTTATCCCCATGACTTATTTATTTTTTATTTTTTCACCTTCACTTATTTATTTCATCCATGGTCCACCCCCCTTCCCCCTGGAAACCACCAGTTTTTCTCTGTATTTATAAGTCTGTTTCTGTTTTTTGCTTGTTTGGAATAATGTTATATGGTGACAAATGGTAACTACATTCATTGTGGTAAGCATGGATGGTATAATGTACAGAACCGGCAATTCAATAGTTGTTCATTTAAACTAATATAACATTGCATGTCAACTACAGTTCTTTTTCTTTAAAAAAAAAAAAGCACATTCAAAAATCCTTGGAGGTGAAGTTACTGTTTATTGAGCACAGAATTTCTGTTTCTGATGATGAAATAGTTTTGGAAACAGTGGTGGTTGTACAAAATTGTGAAAGTAGCTAATGCCACTGAATTGTACATTAAATATGATTAAAATGGCAAATTGTATGTATGTATGTTCTACAATTATTTAAAAAAATTAATAATGTAATATACCAAAAGCTATTGAGTTGTATACCTAAAATGGGTGAATTGTTGGCATGTGAATTATATCTCAATAAACTTGTTAAAAAAGTTCTTAATGAAAACATGGCATGAATTTGTAAACCAGGCAACCACAAATTTTATTTTATTCCCCATGATAATAAATAGAATGGGCCTTGAAACTTCAGTGACTTTTTCTTTCCAAAATGGAGACCTTAATTTTGCTAAGCTAAGCCCGATTGTTTGATTTTTTGTGGGCTATTTCTCTATGCCACAAAAAATAACATGAAGTAATGATCTCCATTGTCTCAGCATTACACTTCCTGCTTTGTTGGGAGTGCATCTTAATAAGCACCCAACGCCCAGGTCATCTTGAGATTGTAAAATTATAAAATGACATTAAGTTCTTTGGACATCTTTACTTGGAAGAGACATAACTAGCTAATAAACAAACAAAAACCAGTATATGGCTCTCCAGACATTTCTCTAGAACAAAGAGGCTAAGAGGTTTGCTGAAAGGTTTTCTTTTCAGTTGTTTGATTATTTTAAATAGACCAGAAATTAGCCCTTCAACTTAGGCCAATAAGGTACATTTGTTTGGTCAACAACAGAAATGAAGTGTGGCTCTGGTTCTTGGGAATCAATCTACATTGACAGGTTATGCTAAGACCTTGCTGCCAACATTGATCCCATTTTTATATACTCCATGGAGAGAATATGAAAAACAGTTTTTCTCTCTCTTGCCAAGTATCTCCTTTATTATCATCATCATCATTTGGAGGAATTTTAAAAATGTGTTATGTTTTGCAAAAAGGTGCAAGCCGCCAAATTCTCTGCATGAGATGGAGGTTTAGTCATCCGGCACTGTCAATTTTTTCTTTTTGACTTTGGCAGAAAGATCCATTTCAGCAGGGAAGAATCAGCAAGTCAGCTGAGACATGTGATCTTTTCTCAGCATCACTGCTAGTGCCAACTCGTAGTAAATTAGGCGCCTAACTTATTAATAGTGATGAATCCATTAAAGTTGACAGGTGCTTGGCTGCACTGCCTGGAATTAACTGCGAGTGGTCAGAAGTGCTGTTGGGGTGACCAAGCATGAAGTCAAATAATGTGTAGAGCTGCCACTTCTCCCTGAGCTTTTACAAGCCAGAGAGTTTAGGAACCAGATAGACAAACATACACACCATGTTTTAGATAAAGGATCTGGACTAAAATTAGAAATATTTATGGCTTGACACAAAACCTTAAATTGCTACAATAACAGGACATTAAAAATGTCTCTACAGCTTGGCATAATTGAATTCTCCCTCCTTATTTGAAACACTTTCCCTTAATGGCATATAGCATTTAATAAGAAATTCCAGAATCCCACACCTGGGTGGGTCTGTCTGTTGGCAATGTGCCAACACGCTTTGAAATCTAGTTTATTGAAATTACCATACAACTACTTGAAAGATTTTGAAAAGTAATTAATGTGTTTTAACCCATAGGCAAACACTTAAAAAAACACTATTTGCCACTTTAACAGGGCCCAAATGTGCCTTGGGATGGAGCATTAACTGGGTCTTTACAGACATTTACAAGTAGGTATTTGAACAGAAGTTCTCAATGCACTTCTGTTTGATAAACACATAGTAACTCAGAACCTGGCTGAGATAGACACTAAGTTCTGTAATGTGATGTGGCACTTTGTAATTATCTTAAATAATTTGACTTTCTTTATATACAATAAATGGAATTTTAAAAAATAGAGGATAGATATATGCTTTCACTCATATGTGGATCTTAAGAAATTTAACAGAAGACCATGAGGGAAGGGAAGGGGAAAAATAGTTACAGAGAAGGATAGAGGCAAACATGAGACTCTTAAATACAGAGAACAAACTGAGAGTGGATGGAGGGTGGGAGAAGATGGGAAAATGAGTGATGAACATTGAGGAAGGCATTTTTGGGATGGGCACTGGGTGTTGTATGTAAGCCAATTTGACAATAAATTATGTTCATTAAAAAAAAGACTACTGCTTTGTAAAATCAAGTTGCAATAATCCCTGGGTGACATTCCCAATTGTAGAATCAAGAATTCTAATGATATATTTTAAATGCTAGTATCATACATTCTTGATATATTCATAATGTTGAGATAATAGAATTTGTAACATAGAAGAATAACTCATTGTAAATTATCTGAAATAGGAAACTTAGTAAGTTTTACATTGTAGGACTATGTGTAAACTTTAGCACTAATATTTGAAGAAGTCAGAAATGACCCCAATTAGAAAGGGGCTATTTAGAATTAGGAAAGATATTTTTCAAAACACTAAATAACTAAGTAGTCACTGCACTTCTGTTGTAGTAAAAAATCCAAGATGCTACAAAGGCTAAATTTTTTACACCATCGATAGGGTGATGGCCTAAAAACAAAAATTTGATCAGGTCACTTTCACTGCCTAATATACACCTTACCTTGTCACTAAACTAAGCTATTTCCTCTGCTAGGTGGTTTCATCATGTCCTCAGTTTCCCCCATCTTTACACAGAGTGCCTAACTGCTACTATGTGTTGAATGTAAGTCTTCCATACTTAGAGCATCATTAATGATAGCAGGGACTATATCTATTTTTTACCACCATATTCCAGTTGTACCATACATATATGTATTTTTGTTGAAAAAAGTTCAGAATGTTTTTTCCTTAACTCAATTGCTTTTGTCAGCTTTCCTTATATTAATAAACACTAAAAGCTGATGCTCCAATTTGGGTTAGTGAATCATGAAGATTATGAGAGGGCGTTATTTCCATTTTCTAATTCTGTTTCTTATTTTTCTATCATAACTCCAGGCTACTTTAAATTATATGGCTTCTAATAATAAAAAAAGTCCTCACAGAACTGTTAAGGATCAAATTAACTTTTGATATATAATATAGGCAACCTGGATACTAAAATACTATAAAATAAAACAATGTGATCCATGAGTGTAAATTGTGCTAAGCTTAGAGTTTCTGATAATTTACAATGACTTCCTTCTCCTCCTTTACAAATTCATATAACTATCTGACTATTGACATAGTATATAAATAAGCCAACAATGGACTCTCTATATTGCCCTTACATTATTTCTTTTCTCAAAAGCCCATTAGCACCAAACTCAAATTTGTACATGTCCAACTACTTTTAAATTTGCTCAGAGAAGCATATTTTCAGCCATTTTGAGTCTGTCTATTTTTTATCCCCATAAAATATTCCCTGACAGTTGTTACTCATTGATAAAATAGAGTCTTGTAATTACAAGGCCTCAAGCCACCAAACTGCCTTTAAGAGTTCTTTGGTCCAAAGACTTCCTCCCATGCTCTGAATGACATCATTTAGACATGCAAACCTCTTCTCTTTCTCCATCTTCTGGATCATGATGCCTCCACTGTGAATCTCTGAATGGTCTTCTACTTTGAGAGACTTTACATGTCATGAAACTATCCAATAAAGCTTTTTGTGTGTTACTGCCTCTCATGGCCATATATTTTTCCTTGACCAACCCAAATTCTCCTGAAGCCCTTTACATCATATAGTTAGAAAGATGTTGACATCTGATAATATATTGGTAAACATTTATATCCAGGAAACATCTTCACTATTAGCAGTGTCTAAATCATGAAAAAAATATGTTTCACCACAATTCCAAAGCTAGAACTCTTAAACTAGAAAACCTCATGAATATGCTTTCAAAGGTTTACAACTATCATCTTCTCTCCAAAAATTATGTACAAGTGCAGGGCAACTGGGTGGTGGTTAAGCATCTGACTCTTGATCTCAGCTCAGGTCATGATCTCATGGTTTGTGAGATTGAGCCCCAAGTCAGGCTTGATGCTGACCACTCAGAGCCTGCTTGGGATTACCTCTCTCCCCTCTCTCTGCTTCTCTCTCTCTCTCTCAAAGTAAATAAATAATAAACATTTTTAAATAAAAAATTATAGACAACTGTATGTGTATATACTTCTATTAAGGAAGAGAGTCATCAGCCTTTGATTCTTCAAGGAATTAGAAAGCCCTAAAAGTTAAGAACCACTACTTTGCAATCTCCAGTGGGCTAGAGATCTCCCCTTCATTTCACATGAGTACAATTGACCCTTGAATAACATGAAGTTTAGAGGTGCTGATCTCTTGCATAGCTAAAATTTCACATACAATTTTTGACTTACCAAAAACTTAACTATTAATAGCCTACTATTGACTGAAAGCCTTATTGATAACATAAACTGTTGGTTAACACATACATAGTACTTTATATGTAATATGTACTATAATCTTACAATAAAGTAAGCTAGAGAGAATAAAATGTCATTAAGAAAATCATAAAGAAAAAAATACATTTAGAGTACTGTATTGCATTTATAAAAAAAATACCTAGATCTGTATAGTTCAAACATATGTTGTTCAAGGGTCAACTGTACATTATGTCATACTTTGAGCTGGACTTGCTCAGTTGAATAGAACACAGAATGGGAGAGAGAGAGAGAGAGAGAGAGAGAGAGAGAGAGAGAGAGAGAGAGAGAGATAAAGACCAAGAAGAAAGTTTACATACCAGATTTTACCACTTCCATTGCAGTTATAGAATAACAGTAGAGTCTTACAAGCAGATTCGATACTCGAAGATTAGCTACAATAAATATATGGCACAGTCAGTTATGTAGGTTTGAGGAAAAGCAGTCAGATAAATGCCTCAACAGGTGAGGTGGTAACAAGAACCATCAGCATATTTGAGCAGACCCCTGTAAATTCACACAAGCATTGGTTGAGGGAATTGGGGGCTCTTGTCAATCAAGGGATTCCTACAGTGAGGAATGGCTGCAGAGACAAGAACCAGTCTGGGTTAGAAAAATGTAGCTTTGCACTAAAAGTCCACCAGGAAGTAAGGAAGGGTGGATGGATGAACAAAAGAAAGAAAAAGAAGCAGATAGAAGCAGAGAGACACAGAAAGAAAGGAAGACAGACAGACAACTATAGTTTCAAGATACTGGACATCTGATGATAAAGAACCATGACCAGAAACAAAAAAGATCAGGAGGCTGGCAAAATTTGGAGAAGAGGGAGCTCTGTAATTTTTACCCACCTGCACCTATCAAATTAAGGACTGAAGCCACAATACTCTGATCTACAACAGTGGGAGGAAAAGGCAGAGTTCACAAAGAATACAACCTCATATGTGCATGAGTGAGTGCAAACTGGGGAAGATAAAAATGGTCCAGGACCTGAGGCTTGGAGGGGAGGGAGCCCCCCTCTAAGCAGAGCATCTGGGAGGGTACAGAGTCGTGGAAAGAAGAGGGAAAGAGAAAGAGAGGCTCAAAATGAGAAAGAGAAGCTGCAAATGCTCATACAGCTGTCTCTAGAGAAGAGAGAAACCTCTGCCTGGGATGGAGAGGGATCCTATCATCCCATCTATAACCACAGGGTATGGGGAGAGAGATGTGTCCCCTTTAGTTGGCATATTTTTCTTGGGCTCAGCACCTCTATTCCTGGTGGGCACCAGGAAAAACTGCTCACCTACTACCTCTACTCAATCCCTGGCTAGGAAGCCACCCGCCTGTGGGGGTACATCTCATCACAGGTAGTAGCATTAAAGTGCAAGGACTAGGATTTGGAAATGAAGCAGGGCTTGGAAAATACAACTTGGTCTGCCCACAGACCCCGAAGAGTGGGTTGCAATGCTTGGTTCTAGAAGGGGTTGGGGCACCGCCATTCTTCTGACCGGAACCACCAAGGTGGGGCCTTGGGGAGCAGGCTACCAGACATACTTCCACAAAACCACACCCATCAGTGCTGGAGAGCTGCCTTTTTTTTTCCCTTCCCCTTTCCTCCGGAGCTGGGAAAGACCAACATTGATGAAATGCCACGATTAGATCAATTCTTGCAACTCAGATATATTTTCTCTTATCTCATACTTATAACTCCCCTACGCTGGTTTTACACTTTTAGACTGTCTTCGGCTTTTGTTGTCCCCACTTTTTTTCCTTTCTTTTCTTTTTCTGTCTGCTTTTGGTTTGCTTGTTAGTTTGATTTCTCTGTACATTTGTGTGATTTGTTCCCTGTGTGTTTCTCTGCCTGCTTTCCTTTTCACGGCTACCTCAAAGTATAAATGTGGAGAGTCCCAAATATCACTACAAGTAGGGAAATAAAATAAACAAAGATACAACAAGAGAATCTGAGAGAAACTAAAGAACACTTTCCAAATGGACAGGCCCTGGACAGCCATAATCTCCTTCAATATAGCAATACTCACAGGTGTGGGGTGCATAACAAGCTTTTAAAACTGATAAGAGACAAAAAGCCAGCCAACATGACAAAACAGAAGAACTCTCCTCTAAAGAAATTCTGGAATGAAGTCACAGCCACAGAACTGCTCAAAAAAGATGCCAGCAACATAACAGAGCAAGAATTTAGAACAATTGTCATAGAATTAATCATTGGGCTTGATAAAAAGCAGAAGCTATTGATACAAAGACTAGGGAACCACAAACTAGCTCTGATGAGTTAAATAAAGACTATAAATGAGGTGCATAATAAAATGGAGGCAGCCACTGCATGGATTGAAGAGGCAGAGAAGAGAATAGGTGAATAAGAAGACATAGTTATAGCAAAAGAGGAAACTGAGAAAAAGAGAGAAATTGATATAGGAGCAGGAAAAGAGAATTCAAGACTTGACTGATACAATCAAATGAAACAATATCCATATCATAGGAGTTCCCGAAGAGGAAGAAAGAGAGAGAGGTCCTGAAGGGGTGCTTGATCAAAGTATAGCTGAGAACTTCTCCAATCTGGGGAAAGAAAAATGACGTTGAAATTCAAGAGGCACATAAAACTCTCCGAAGACATAACTTGAACAGACCTTCAACATGACATATCATAGTGAAACTGGCAAAATATAAAGATAAAGAGAGGATTCTGAAAGCAGCTAGGGATAAAAGGGCCCTAACACACAAAGGGAAACCTATCAGAGTGGTTACGGACCTAACTAATGAAAGTTGGAAGGCCAGAAAAGAATGGCAGGAAATGTTCAATGTTATGAATGGAAAATTTGCAACCAAGGATCCTTTATCCAGTGAGCCTGTCATTCAACATAGAAGGAGAGATGAAACTTTCCTCAAATAAACAAAAGTTGAGAGAATTCATCACCACCAAACCAGCCCTACAAGAAATCCTAAGAGGGGCTCTATGAATGAAATGTTGCAAGGAATGCAAGGTACCAGAGACACCACTACAAGCATGAAATCTACAGAGAACACAATGACTCTAACCTCATATTTTTCAATAATAACACTGAATGTAAATGGACTAAAAGCTCCAATCAAAAGACAGAGGGTACCAGAGTGGATAAAGAAATAAAATACATCTCTTTGCTGTCTACAAGAGACTCACCTTAGACCTGAAGACACCGTCAGATTTAAAGTAAGGGGATGGGGAAATATCTATCATGTGACTGGAAGTCAAAAGAAAGCCAGAGTAGCCATACTAATACTGGACAAACTGGACTTTAAAGTAAGCACAGTAACCAAAGATGAAGAAGGACATTATATAATAATTACAGAGACTCTCCATCAGGAAGAACTAACAATTATAAACATCTACCTAGCGAATTTGGGAGCACCCAAATACATAAAACAAGTAATCACAAACAGAAACAATCTTATTGATAAGAACATGCTAATTGCAGGGATTTCAATACTCCACTTACAGCAATGGATAGATCAACCAGTTTGCATTCCCACCAACAGTGCACAAGAGTTCTTTTTTCTCCAAATTTTTGTCCACCCCTTTTGTTTCTTGTGTTTTTTATTTTAGCCATTCTGACAGGTGTGATCTTATCATAGTTTTGATTTGCATTTCCCTTATAATGAGCATCTTTTCACGTGCCTGTTGGCCATCTAGATATCTTTCTTAGAGAAGTGTCTGTTCAATTCTTCTGCTAATTTTTTAATTGGATTGTTTATTTTTTGGCTGTTAAGTTTTATAAGTTCTTTATATATTTTGGTTATGAACCCTTTATCAGAGAAGTCAAGAAATGACTACTTTAAAGGTGAGATGAAAACAAGTATATATTCTCACATTTTCTCTCCACTTTGGAGCACAGGTTCAACCCTGGGCCTTATCACTGCTGGAATGGATGGAGTGACCACATGAGCAGGGGTTCTTGAGGTTCCCACATGTTGCAACCAAATTGGTTTCACTTTTATCTGTCCTATATATTAGAGATACACTGACTAAATAAATTTTAAAACCCATTAATCTAGATATTGTCTAAGGTTCTTTTTTTTTTTTGCTTGAAGAAACTATTTTCCTCATTACATTTCCTACCATATATAATATTATGCATTCTTCCTGACTGGCAAAGCATATTAACTTTTTCAACTTTTGTTCTATTTTGCTTTTCAACATGACCAACCTCAGCTGTCACACTTTTCTGCAAAGTGTACTATAAGAGAAACCAGAGCAGATGCCCATTCCCATGAAAAAGATCAAAGAGAAAATTTTTAAACAGCTAAACATAGTAATGTGAGGCCCACTGTATATCAAAATTCTCCTACAGAAAACATCCAGAGGGACAATCAATTCTCAAATTAGATACAATTCTTTATGTAGTTTTCAATAAACAGCTCCAAGTGGCAAATGTTATGGTGAAATGAGTAGTCCTAACAAAGAGTTCCTGGGAGTCATTTGGTGATGTTGTTAAATTACCAATTTATAAAAGGAAGGAAAACAGAGCCTGTGTCCAGACACACATCTCCTAGATGTCAGTTGCATTTGAGGACAAGGTGGCCCTGTTTCTGGTTGGGCCCTCCTGCCAGAAGGCAGGCAGGTCCTGAGGGCCACACAGGACATGTGATCTTGTGGGACTTTTATTCCAAGCTTCCAAAGGAAATTCGACAGGGCACCAAAACAAAACTCCTATTTCCTGACACTGCAATTTAGGCCCTGGAGTGAGGTTCTCTCAGAGTCAGAGTCAATTCACTCTCAAGGGTAATCTGGGAAGGAAATGAGTGCTTTTCTTCTAAAATTAGGGTCACTGACCTCTTCAGATTTAGCCAATAGCCTCCATAACAACTCATGAAAATATCTTCAGAATTATGCCATTCCATCATCTTTAAAGGGAAGCCTGAGATTTCTAGCCTCTGTTGAAGCCATCCTTACATTTTCTCCCTGCCCACTAGGGCTGGGAGAGTTAATGTGAATGATGATGTGTGGATGGTGTGAATGAATTTAAAGTAGAATTATCCTTACATATTGGACTGTCCCAAATGCTTACACCATAATTAAAGGCATTGTAAAGATAATTAATGCTTTTGTTTTGCCCCATGTGTCCTGCCCCTTCGGTTCAGTGCCTGAAAAATTGGGCTCACAAAACCCAGACCCTCCTTGAGTGTTTGAAGGAAAGTATTAAATGGCAGTTCAATTGTCCATATACCAGAAAGTGCTAGACTGATGCGGTAGGTACACAGATGAATTCACAGTGGCTGCTGAAGGGAAAGCCTCATCATTTTTTGCCAAGAATCTCCCTCTCCACACCAGAGGAAAATGTTTAAATTCCTTGAAGATATGTGCAAAAATGGTTCTCTTCCAGCCTGCTATGTCCAGAAATGAATTCACCAGATACCATGGAGGCAGTGGCCAAATACAATACAACAGGTTCCACCAACTGTGAGGGAAGTTTGTTTTCCAATGTGTGCAGTGTATTAAATATAATCCCCCTCCATTGTCAGGTAATAGGACAGAGATAGGGCACAGGCCAGTGTTCATCCCACAGACATGCCCTATGTGTGTGTGTGCAACACACATACACACAAAGACAGAGAAGGAGAGAGAGGGGCCCACAATCTCTTTTTCCCCTACACAGCCCTTTTCCTCTCCAAAATGATTCTCTCCCCCTACATCTCATAAGCTAGTCAAGATCCTCTTCATTGATGAAACATTTAAATTCAGCTTGGAAAAGAGAGGTAGTATGGTTTTGTAAGTGAAGTTGAAACCAAAATGGCAGACCTTGGGTAGGAATGTTGCCATTTGACTTTTCAGAGGCCCATACATTTCTAGCCCCACTGTCTTGCTCACGGCCCTAAGCACCCCACAGTTGCTTAGGCCCTACAGAGGCTGCTGGCTAGCCCTGCGGGGAAACCACCCAAAGCTACTCTCTGAGATCAGTTTCTGGGTGCCCGAGGAGCATATATGGAGAGTATGATAGGAAGAGTAGGATTATAAATGGCCCTGTTATCATCTTGCCCTTCATCAGGAGCCCCACTGTCACAGCATATTGGGTGCAGACTTTACTCCAGCTTCTCGAGGACTTCCTTCCTGAACAGGAGCGGGCGACCATCCGTGCGTGGGCACACACGCGCGCACACGCGCGCACACACACACACACACACACACACACACACACACACCAGGCTGCGGTAGCCTCCATCCTGACTTGCTGGAAAGGCATTTGGGCTATCTCTATCACTACCTACATTTTTACTGCAGCTGAACAACAAGAAGGGAGGCTGTCAGTGTTAGCTGAGTAGCTAGGTGAGACCTGTACATGCAATCTCCCCATGAAGAAAAATTCCCCAAATGTACACACTAAGACTACCAAGACAATGTGGCCATATTGTAAGCTCCTGTAAGACAGGGGCCAAGCCCTCTTTATCACCATGCACCACACACTTAAACCTCTTACAATTCTGAGGATGCAATAGATAATTGGTTTTTTTAAATTTCCTTTTGGGGCGCCTGGGTGGCTCAGTCGGTTAAGTGTCCAGCTTTGGCTCAGGCCATGGTCTCACGGTTAGTGGGTTCGAACCCTGGGTCAGGGTCTGTGCTGACAGCTAGCTCAGAGCCTGAAGTTGCCTCAGATTCTGTGTCTCCCTCTCTCTCTGACCCTCCCCTGCTTGCGCTGTCTCTCTCTGTCTCTCAAAAATAAATAAAAAACATTTTTAAAAATTTTTAAATAAAAAAATAGAAATAAATTTTCTTTTAACATTTATTTATTTTTGAGAGACAGAGAGTGAATGCGACTGAAGCAGAGAGAAAAGGGGACATGGAATCCAAAGCAGGCTCCAGACTCTGAGCTGTCATCACAGATCCTGATGCAGGGCTCAAACCCACCTACCATGAGGTCAAGCTGAGTCAGAGATTTACCTGACTAAACCACCCAGGAACCCCTAGATATTTCTTAAGTTAATGAGCAAAGAAAACAGCTTATGAAGACCAGGAAGCTTTATCTTTGGTGTGTGCTTATGAAAACTTTTGTTAAAACATTCCATGAAAATGTCCAAGGTGTTAAACAGTATTCCAGAAGACCTCCATGCACTCACCTCCTTCCCCTGAGAATGGCAGCACAGCTTCAAGGTAGCAACCTTTTGTCTTGGAGTTGTATGTTGGCATATTTTATTTAAAAGTTTTCTATTCGCGAAAAATGGCAAGGGAACTCTAAAAATTAACTCCCAGGGCAGAATATGAAAATAGCTAATTTAGTGTCTCAGCTGTTTCTTCTTCTTCTTCTTTTTAATCTGTTTATTCATTTGAGGGAACTAATGATTGGAGGCATCTCTAAACATTGACCCCATGCTTTTGTCTCTGCTGATTTTATGAAGCCCACACTGGAGAGTGTTTGGCAGGAAAATGAACTGGCATCCAGAAAAGCCTGAAAAACTAGGGGGGAAATTGCTAACAGAAGTAAACAATGGAATGAGCTCATTAGGCCTTGGTGTCCCACCTCCAAAGCTTTCCTAATTAATACAGGTGAAGAAATGACAGCAATCCACATTGTAAATACCCATACTTCAAAACTCTAAATAAAAAGCTCACTTAAATGATTAAAAGCCTATTTTTAATCATAAAATTTGTGCATATGATCTGTAACTTAATGACTTTCTCATTCCTCCTCTTGCTCATTCCTTTTTCCACTTTCTCCTGGTCCTTTTCCATTCTGATAAGAGAAGCTTGACCTGCCTAGCAAGTGGCAATGCAGGTGTTTCCAGAAGGCCAGGGAAGGTGGCTTCATGTGGTTCAAGGCATGTAGTGAACATTATTTTTGGTGGTATAATAATTAGTAACTTTATGTTCACATGTTTATCAAATTTACCTGTGAACAATAAATTCATGAGACAAATATTTATTGTTTATGATACACAACTGACTACTTTGTTGTATTTTGTCTTCAAGTTAAGACTGTAGTTAGCTATATACAGGAGAGTTTTACAAACATTTTCTATAAAGGGCCAGATAGTAAATACTTTAACGCTTAATAGGCCATAAGGTCACTCACTGTACCAACTACAAAACTCTATCAATGTAGTGGGAAAATAACAATAAATACTCACTGGCAATGGGCCAGATTCGGCCTGCTTCCATAGTTTGTTGAATCAAATCTACAGAAACATCACTCTTTCAGCAACCTTAGCTACTGAACTAAGAATTTAGAATCAAGAAGACAGAAAACAAAAGCCTCCAAACAGCCAAAAGAACATCAACAGGTTTGTGAAACAAAACTTCCCTACTTTGTGTATAGAATAGCTGCTCAAGTCAACAATCCCAGCTGATTGGCTTATACTTTTTAAAATATTCTTATAAGTTGCATGTACTTATTCTCTCTGTTTTTGTAAAATTTTGCTGGCACACAGCCACACCTTTTGTTTATGTATCATCTATGACTCTTTTCCTGCTGTAATGTCAAAGTCGGTGGTTGGAACAGAGACCCTGTGATTTGCAAAGCCTGAAATATTTGCTATTTGGCTTTGAAAGGAAAAATTTGCCAGCTCTATATTATATTAACATTGTGAGAACCAGACTTTGGAAAACCCTGACCTAGAATATGGTTGTTCATCATATCTCTCCTTTAACATATTTAATAAAAAAGGCCTGCTGTCTATATATGTTTATAAATATAAAAGTTCCAGAAGGAAAACAAATAAGGAACCTAATAATTAAAAATGGAGTCTATTAAGACAGCTCTAATAGGTACTAATCAATAGTTAAATCTTATACAAATATTTGTTTGGCATATTGACTCAAACTCTCTTAAAATACCTGTTCCACCTTTATCACTAATTAGGGCAACTATTATATTTGCTTTAGTAACAGCTACTTTTTATCTTCCTTCAAGTAAATTAAATGCATATGCAAATATTCATTAAATGTCATATTTTTTTAATCCTTTGACCTTTTAAAACTTATTGGATAGAGGCACCTGGGTGGCTCAGTCAGTTAAGCATCCAACTTAAGTTCAGGTCATGACCTGTGGTTTGTGAATTTAATCCCAGAGTCAGGCTCTGTGCTGACAGCTCTGATCCTGGAGCCTGCTTCAGATTCTGTGTCTCTCTCTCTATCTGCCCCTCCTCTGTGCTCACTTTGTGTGTATCTCTCTCTCAAAAATAAATAAACATTAAAAAATTTTTAAAAATTTATTGGATATCATTTTAAAAGGATGCTCTTTGGAAGCAGGCAGCAAAGGCAAGGTCATTGTGAACTCTTACCAAAAGGAGATAATGATTAATAAAATTAGTTTCAGGCTGTTAAACATAAATATTAATTGAATCATGAAAAAATGCCTACAAGTATTATTTGAAGTGTGTTGCAATAATAGAACATAAGGATGAGTAGAAATCAAGAAGCAAATCCAGCAGTCCTGAGGCTGAACAAACTTAACAGTTGAGTTTCCATAGTAGCTAATACTCAGTCTGAACTTATAAATGTGTTTCTGTCTCAGCACTTCTAATGGCTATCTAGGATAAAAGATGTGAAAAGTGGTAAATCCTTAAAAGGCAGGAATGGGCAATTGTTCAAAAAATTAACAAACTTGAATTTGAAAACCATGACATCTGTGTGGTCTCTTTTTCAGCTTGATTACTTCTCATCCTCCTTAGCTCCACACACTGACACTATTTTCCTCTTTCCTCCCCATTTGCTCCCTCCTCTCCTCCTTCTCTTTCCTTTATTTCTGAAACTTTCACTTTCAGTTTTCTGTCTCCTCTCTTACTTGCCAAACCTCTCCCTGCCTACTGGTTCTTGCTCATCCTGGTAGCACAGGGAGTTCAGCAACTCAACTCATGAGTGTGATGGGAATGGAATCCCCACTTTCCCTTCATTAAAATCATAGAAAAGGATGACACATTTATCTAGTTTCATCCAGAAACAGATGTTTATGATACTGGTTTTTTTTTTTTAGGAAAAAACCTGTCCTGTTTTAACATTTTAATACTGACTGACTGATGAGTGTTTAAATATATTTACTAAAATCTGTTTAATAAAAGTTATTTGAATTGTTATCCAAAGTCATTTGTCCCTTCAGAGAACTTACAATCCAATTGAAGAAACAAAACTAAGTAAACATTTTAGAGAGCAGTGAATATTTCAAAGGTTTTCAGGTTAGGCTAAGGGAATAATGCATGCAGCATCCTATGTGCCTTCTTCAATGGCCATCTTGAAGCCAACTTCTCCCATCAAACCTGTAACCTTTCTCAAATGAAATTCTACAGCAGAGTTTGATAACCTGAAGTCTATAGACACTCAGAATGACCATAATCCCCTCTGAATATACACACATTTGTGTTTATGTAAGCCATTCTGAGAGAAAAGTCAATAGCTTTCATCAACTTCCTGTAAGTGCCACATTTACCCCCCCCCCCACAGGCACATTCATGCACATACACACAAAGAATCTGCTATGAAGTTTGAGTGTATTTGAGTAAGGGTTTTGAAAGGAAGATAAGATGACAGGTAAGCAGAGATACAAGGGTATATAAGTAGTCACTGGAAAAGAAGGAAAGTCATATGCATGTAAGAAACACTAAGAAAAGTCATTGGCCTCAGTAATAGTGCCATTCAGGGAGTGAAGGAAAGTAAAATCACAGACAATATTATAAAAACCCAAGAAAGTCTAAGAGGGTAAAATATGGTGTAAGAAGAAAGAAAACTCATTAGCGTTTTCTGAGTAGAAGAATCTATTGAGGACGTATGCAGAACTCACTAGGCAAGAAGAACGTGGGTATGGAGAGCCCCTCCAGGAAATCTTCCTATCAGGGAAAGCTAGGGAACATCTCCTGTAGGTAGCAAGACTGAAATAAGAGGAAGCTGAACTTTACAATGTGTGAGAATGTACACAAAAACTAATTTTTAATACAAAAAGTGAAATACTCATTTGGCCAAGTGTATTCAAAGGTAGTTTTTTTCCTTTGGCTATATTAAAGCTGAAATTTACCATCATGACAGGAATCTTTTTAATAGAATGTGATACAGTCATAGCAAGTTTACGAATAGCATATGCCTCTTGTTTCTTATTTCCAGATCGTTTTCTTCAACATCTTCCAAATATTTAGTTCTAATGTTAATGCCTTCAACTGCTATGAAAAAAAAAAAAAAGCAGTTATGCTGGAAAGATGATGCTGACAGCTTATGTGGGGTCCAACTTTAAAATATTTTAGCACTAAGGGAATATCATTTATGACATGGTTGGAAGCTTTAGTTTAAAATGTCCCAAGGGAACTACTGAAAGTTGTTAAGCACCTATACTCATCAGCAGCTACTGAAGTGATGAAAATTTTAAAACAAATGTCTCCAGCTATAAAAAACAACTTTTTCTTCTTTTGAATTAATTTAGCTAAAGTTGAAGAAAATCATTTAATGGTTTTAAAAATAAGTAAACTTGTCTCTCTTTTATGATTTAAAGATAAGAAAAAAGTGGAAGAGGAAGAAGATTGAGTAAACTCCATAATTCATCATTATATATTTCTATGTTGACCTGGAAGAAAGCCCATTTGAGTTATATTGTAAAGGATCACATGTAACATTTAGAAATATGAAGTAGATTAAAATCTATATGCTGTTTTTATAAAAATAAACATAAAGGAAATATACAGAATATGTAAGCCTGCCATTTTAGCTAAGCAAAATAATTTAAATGTGTATCATTTAATTGTGATAGTGGCTGTCCTAAGTACAGTGTGTAAAAATATTCTCTCCAAATATATGATTAATAGGTTAATGAGAGACATTTCACCTTGTAATGACTTAACAAGTATCTACTTCAATTAGTAACCATACATACATAAACCAAATTAATATCATGCTTCCTCATTTAACTGCAGATTTAATCTGAAAAAGTAATTAAATAAGCCCTATTTTAAAATGGAAGGTGTATGCCTTCATTTTTCCTCCTCCTCCTCTTCCTCTACCCCTTCTTCTTCTTCTTTATTCTCCTTCTCTTCTCCTTTCTCCTCCTCCCGCTCTTTTTCCTTCTTCTTTTTCCTAAATGAAAATTGATTTAGCTGAATCAAAACGCTTTAAATCAAATCTACCCAAGATCAAACTTGTTTATTAACTCTGGCAACCAATAACTTAGAGAAATTTATGCACTGATTCTTAGGAAATTCTGATAGACAAGATAACCGTTTTTATCAGATTTTCATTCTTGGAGGCAAAATTCTGACCTAGATAAAACCTAGAAGTGCCTGGAGCTCTATGGTTTTGTGAGTCTATAAAGCCAAAAAGAATGTCCTCAGAACTTTGAGCCAACCATGTTAAAATATAAATTCCAGAAAAAGTTCACTTTGCCATTAAAAAACAAGGTCTGTTATTATTATACTATATACAAAATTTTGTAATATAAAATTTTTTCAAAAGATCAATTCTTCAATTCAAAATGAAAAGAAAATGTCTGGGTTGATTTCAAGCCAAGGTTTTCAGTACTGCAACTCTGAGAATATTGGAATTGTTTCTAAAAAGAAATAGTGAGAACTTCACTACTTGAGACATTTCTGATGAAACTTGATTAAGTCCTAGGGAGGAATACAGCATTTTTCTAGTAACTGAGAATGGATTTGGTTAATTCCTAGCTCCTTTTCCAGGTCCTTTCATGGGTATATATAAGACTAGTGGCAAAACAAAACAGGTTCACTCTGTCTATGAATGTCATTCCTGCCTTTCCCCCTCCCTCTACAAAGTTCTTTCCCTTTCCTAATATCTCCACCTACTCCCACAAAAAGGAACCCTTCATTAGCTGAACCCACTCCTGTAGCTGAAAGAAGAAAAAAAAAAGAAGTTGTTTTTTCACTCAATGTTGTAAGAAAGAGAAACCATGTTGCTTCTGCCATGTTGCAACAGCAACATGACAGCTGGATGGGCCACTGAATGGTTTCAAGGCCACAAGCCTTTCTCTGTGTAGGGCTGATCACCTCATTCTCCATAAGAAAAGCAAATTGAGTCTATAGGCATCAATACTATTTGTATGTGACTATCCCAATGTGTCAAATCCAAGGCAGTTTCATATATTGAAGATTATGTATTTTGACAGAGTAATTATCCTTTTCTACCAAAAACAATCATTTTCAGACTTTGTTTTGCTTCAGAATTACCTAAGCACCCACAACTTGCTTTTATTGAGCACTTATTGCCACACACTATTTTAATTGGTTGATTTTAATTTCTGTGCAAGGTAATAAAAATCAAGCAATGGTATGCTGTTAAATATTTAATAACGGTTCTAGGAAAAGATGAAATCCCTGGTTTGTAACATTTAACAATTTTTGTCATGTAAATACACCTAATATGGAAGGTCTCAAGCTACCAATGTGACATCACTAAACCAGAATAGGAAAGAAATGCCCATGACTGGCTCTCTTATCCCCATTTTACTGATGACAAAGCAGAGACACTAAGTTCCAGACTTGCTAAACAAGATTTCTCAAGTAGTAAAACCCAGGCAAAAATATTTTTACTCTACTGGCTCCACTAACGGGTCTGATTTCCTTAAGATAGATAACTGCTAAGGGCCACATCGGTATGTGGCCCACCATATCAGTCAAGAGACAAAAGAACCAGAGTTCACAGTGAGTGTTTGTGTTCTTGGCTAAGCCAGTTTCCACTAATTTCTGTACAAAGAAAATGAAAGCAGTAATTCTAGTGCCCAAAGGAATAGCAAAAGACCTGGATGACATAGTGAAAGTAATATTTTAGCATCTAGCCATCCACCTCCTCAGGTACCAAAGTAAGAAAGAGAACTAGGAACTCACTTAGGGTCTTTTACCACTTCCTTATGACAGTTATTCTCAATTTTTTTGGATGTAAGACTATTTAATATGCTTAAAAATTATTGAAGTTCCTATAAAGAGGGCCTTTGAACACACACTCACAAACACACACACACACACACACACACACAAACACACACATGTTTTAAATGTTTAATCCATTTACTTAAAATAAAAAATACATTTATTACATGTTAGCATTTATACCTTTTTGAAGAAAAACTGTTTTCCAAAACAAAACAAAAAAATGTGGTATTGTTTTGTATTGTTGCAAATCTCATTTATGTCTGGCTTAATAAAAGACAGTTGGCTTTCACATCAGCTTTATATTAGGTTTTTGCAATATGTTGTTTCAGGTCAAGTATGAACCAATATGAAGAAAATCCAACCTCACTTATATATAAATATGTAATGGGGAAAGGGGCAATGTTTTTCAATGCTTTTTCAGATAATTATGGATATTCTTTGATTAGACATCAAAAACTGGCAAGCAGTATTTCTTAAAGAGGAATTGTAATGCAGAATCTGAAACCATATCAAAGAACTTTCCATATTGTTACCTTAAAATCCATTGGTTTCTCTAGCCTGATTTTGAAAGATCATGCACTGGTTATTTGAAAATATGGGTTTACTGAGCTATACAGACCTTCCAATGCTGAACTTTTTATTACATAATATAAAAAGTGACCTCTAATAATATCTTGTCTTATGGGAACTATCTTTAAGTATTAGGAATCTGTAAAGTTCATAGCAACGAATAAAAGTTTTTCAAAATTCTAGTTTTCACTTAAAACTCAAGGTTTATCATTGGCAACAAATACAATCAGTTTCTTCCCATGGGGAGGGGAAGGGGGAAAGAGAGTTGGGGAGAGAGAGGGATGGAAAACCTGAGAGACTATTGAATACTGAAAGCAAACCAAGGGTTGAAGGTGGGGAGGAAGGGAAGTGGTGGTAATGGAGGAGGGCACTTGTGGGGAAGAACACTGGGTGTTATATGGAAACCAATTTGACAATAAACTATTTTTTTAAAAAATGGATCAAGAAGATGTGGTATATATTCACGACGGAGTACTACATGTTAATGAGAGGGAATGACATATGGCCCTTTGTAGGAAAGTGGATGGACCTTGAGGGTGTCATGCTGAGTGAAGGAAGCCAGGCAGAGAAGGACAGAAACCATATGTTTGCACTCATAGGTCTAGCAGGAAAACAGGAGAGACCTAATGGAGAACCAGGGGGAGCGGAGGAGGGACAGAGAGTTGGGGAGAGAGAGGGATGCAAAACTTGAGAGACTATTGAATGCTGAGAATGAACTGAGGGTTGAGGGGGAAGGGGGAGGGGGGAAAAGAGGTGAGATTTTCTTTAATAAAAAAAAGAAGAAACTAATGTCCTTCATTTTTGAGAAATATCTGTCACATACTCAGCTCTAAATAACCATAATTTTTTGGTCAATTTTCTTGCACATAAAAATACTGTCCATGAAGAAAGCAGCTAGTTTAGTTCATGGTTCAGTTTCTCACATTGCTTTCCTCAGGATGACCACTGCAGCTCAGGAATGCAGCAGAAATGCCTGATGGAATCTTCCCATTCTGTCACCCAAAATGTGAATAGGACCTGTCCTCCAGGGCCAAGATGAAACACAAACACTGATTTTTTTTTATTGTTTCATTAAGGACATTCTTAAATAAAACTAGTTTTATCTTTGCTTGTTTGCTTTTCACTGAAAGCATGTGAAGAAGTATAATGACCAGAAACCAGCATTTTGTGCACCTCTGCTCTGGTATCATCAGTGCAACAGTGAAAGGGACTGAGTGTCCCAGGGCCCCATAGGCCTGCAGACCCCACCTTGAGAACCACTGTTACAGGGGAAGCAAGAACAGTTTTGGTGAGAATTCAGACACAAACTGAATACTCAGTCACTCTGGTATAACCGGTGCTAAAGGCTTGAATCGTGGTTGCTAATTAAATTTAGATAGATCACTTAGCTCATTTATGACTAATTTTTCTCTTTCATAAAATTGACAAAACTAGAACAAATTGATCTTGTAGGTCATGAACCTTTAGCTCCCAACCACCATTGTGAAAATCAATAATTTGATCTTAAAGTCCATGGATCAGTAGACTATATAATTCTGCCCTAAACTAATCATGTTAGATACCAGGAACATCTCAAAAGCCAAGGTGAGAGTCTGGACTATGGTTTACCTCTTTCCAGACACTTGCCACACAGATAATATTGACAACACATACCCCAAACTGAAATAATCTTGGATCTATCCAACACTCTATAGTCTCTTTTTCTCATCTGTCAGTGAAAAAGATAATAGTACCTATCTCCTACCCATATTATAACAATTAAATTGGATAATGCATCAAGCATTGCCTGGCACTTAATGCGTACTCTCTACTGACCAGTTAATGGTAAGCAGTTATTAAAGCAAGGTTTACCACCTTCTCACACTTTTTAAAGTGTCATACAATAGAGATCGACAATATTTTCTGCCTTCACAAACTAACAAACGGAAGGAAAATTCCACCCAGAAAGGTGTGTGCGGATGCCAAGAAATGGAGCTGCATAATAGTGTTTAATGATGCCCGGTATAAACTACCAGACTGTGGGTTATGTAAACTCTGCTAATTTATTAGAGAGGGAGTGGCAGATGAAGGATCAAGGTTGATTTGTTCATGTCTGGGACAAGGAAAAAGTCATGATTTTCAAGTCTAACCATGTCAAACTATGACGGTTAAATGGGCGAACCTAATGATAATCTCTAAAATAGCAGGGCAGGCAGTGAGTAGAAACGAGAAGGGCTTGGCTGAACAGAGAAAAACTAGGTTGCTTCCTCATGGTATTAATATGATATTTTCCCTGAGCTGAATTTTTCCTACACACAAGCTTTCCTCAGATAATTGCCCCTCTACTCCAACCACCAGCCCACTTGGCTGTATTACTAGATTCTCTATTGGCTCTGAGCAGGCAGACCCCATCAAGTCCTCCAAATAAGAATATTCCAACCAATGGGTATTTGGGTGGGGTCTTGACAGACACATAGGTTTCCAGAAAATAGTTTTTAATACCAAGTGAGTAGAAGTATGTTTTAGTCTGTAACTAGAAGGAAAAACAGAGAATAGATGTCATTTCCTTGTAAAAAAAAAATTGAGGGATTATCTATGGGTTAGGAAAGTATGTAGTTGCAAGTAACAAAAAACTGAACTATAGTGGCTTTAAAAGAAGGATTCAGTTTTCAACATAATATGACTTTCACTGTAAGCAGTTGTTAGTGTTGGTTCAGCAACTCAGTAATGCCAGGGCTTATGTCTCTGACCCTTTCCTCATGGTTGCAAGATACACAGTTCCAACCATTACATTCACATTTAAGTCAGGAAGCAGGAGAAAAAACCATATTAGCTATATCTGCCCCCTTTTTCAGGAAAGAAGAAACATTCCCAGAGATCCACAGCAGATCAATGTTTATGTCTAATAGGCTTGCAATTTGGTATATCTATCACGGTGACAAATGTCACTCCTACTTATAAAAGAGGCTAGAAAAGTAAGAATCTAGAATTCATCCTGCTCAAATTATTCTAATTCCTTTAGCAAGAAAGTAGAAATAACTATAGTAAAGGTAACAGATTTCAATTAAACTTCAGTAACATTTTCATCATGAACACACTTGTATTCATTATGCACAGCCACCAAAACTGATGATGAATTTAGTGGGAATAGTATATAGTTAAAAGGTTTCTGTCTTTTCATGTTTTGACTATGATAAATTCTTATTATCCTTCAGACACCACCATTATTATCTTCTTTCCCTTGAGGATGCTTGTTTAGCCAAAAAGAACAACTTGAAGAAAACTAAGTCTCCAACTCTCCCTAACATATTATAAAATAAAACTTAGACCTATTTATTTTATCAGACTAGCCTCCTATTCTGAAGTCTCTGTGCTCAGGTAGGAACAATATATTTTACTATATAGGGCTAAAATTTGGGAAATTACACTTGTGGCAATGCAGGTGGAGGAATATTACATTTGTTAGGGTTCACCTGTATTAAATGTATTAAATTGTATTGGGGACAAAAAGACACATAGTCTTCATCCTTCTCAGAGGCATCATTAAGGATTTTCAAGCAGACAAGCACACTGTATACTCCCAAGTATGTATGCTTTTAATAAAGCTTAATCTAATTTTCCAAAATGAAGGATAAACAACATGTTCAGAAAGTATTAGAGCAAATGATGCCACCTCTTGAACTATAGATGTGCATATCGCCTTGGAATTAAGAAAGAATTCCAAGATGTAATTCCTTCTCTTTGAAGACTCGTTGCAGTAAGTAGGGAAGGAAAGAACAAAGAAAATACAACAGATAAATCCCACAAGTAGATAATCCAATTGATGGGACAAAGAAGGGGAAATATACAATCATATGAAGAAAGGAGAGGGGAGATGAATGAAATAACATCACAAGAGAAAATGAGGGACATCATCTTATAATATCAGCAAGTTCAATGAAAAGGAGAGGCAGGTGAGAGAATGGCAATGGCCAAATGGGGAAAATGAAAATAAAATATCTAAGTTGGAAAATCCCAGAAGTCATCTAGTAAAAACGACTCATTCACAAAAGGTGAAACTGAGATCAGAAAGGTTGAGAACTTGTACTAAGAACATGGAGTTAAAATAATGGTGGAGTCCTCCAAAAAAAATGAATAATCCAGTGAAGAAATGGGCAGAGGACATAAACAGACACTTCTCCAAAGAGGAGATCCATATGGCTTACAGGCACATGAAACGATGCTCAGCATCACTCATCATCAGGGAAATACAAATCAAAACCACACTGAGATACCACCTCATGCCAGTCAGAGTGTCTAAAACACCCATCAAGAGACTACAGATGCTGGTGAGGATGTGGAGAAATGGGCACCCTCCTATACTGTTGGTGGGAATGTAAACTGGTACAGTTGCTCTGGAAAACAGAATGGAGGTTCCTCAAAAAACTATCAGTAGAACTTTCCTATGACCCAGCAATAGCACTGCTAGGGATTTATCCAAGGGATACATGGAGAAGGGAAGGCGGAAAGTGAGTTGAGGAGAGAGAGGAACAGAAAACCTTAGAGACTATTGAATACTGAAAACAAACCAAGGGTTGAAGAGGAAGAGGGAAGAGGAAGAGAGGTGGTGGAAATGGAGGAGGGCACTTGTGAGGAAGAGCCCTGGGTGTTATATGGAAACCAATTTGACAATAAAGTATTTTAAAAAATAATGGTGGAGCCAGGAGCAACACTCAAGCTCTGGGAAGTGCTCTGTCCCTTGAAGACTGAATGGATGAACACAGAAAATGAGTGCAATGAGAAGCCATAGGGTGAGGGGTAAACTGGATTTCCTATAACCAAAAATAGTAATGAGTGGGAGCAAGTAAAATCACAAAGCAATTGGGTATGGAGGGGCAAAGCTACCTACCGTGACTTTAATTTGTACTATTTTGCTGTACAAATATATGATCTTTCAAAGCACTGGCTTATACTCTAGAATTCCCTGTGCATTCCTCCGGCACAAATCACAAATTTAGATTGATTGACAATATGGCATCTATAATGAGAGTCTCTGGACACTGGTATGACATTCAATGTCATCAGCACTGGGTGGGGCATAAGGGCCTCATTCAGAGACTTCAGATTCTCACTCCAAAGAAAGAAGAGGCAGAAACTAGGAGCCACACTTTGAATTCTGAAATGTATCCAATGACATAATAAGAACTGCCAGCCACAGGACTTGGAGAATTTCAAACCACAATAGAAGGGAGCCGTCTGAACACATCCAGTACTGACATCCCTCTCCTATGGCCATGAACCATTGTGCAGCTAGCACACAGAGAGCCCGTAAAGGCAGCACATCTTTCCATGAGACCAGCTCACAGGGAATGAGAACATTCTGGTGAACGTAATATGATTTAATGTACCCTCCTATTCTTTTTCTATTCTTTTCTTTGACTGACAGTTGCCATATCTTGAATAATTACACTTAAGGATTTACTTGTGTGACTGCTGGGTCAATTTCTCTTTTAAGTTGTACAGGCCTTAAGTTGTACATTTCATCACTTATAAATAAAGAAGTTGGAGCTAAAGTTTTCATGTCAAGCATTAATGGAGTCAAGCCATGTATTATGTAACTTAAATTCTTAAACCTAACAGATTAATTAGTTTCCTCCTCTAAAATTCTGCAAATACAGTGTGCAAGTATTATGCATACAAATAATTCCATTACCCTGCTTAGATGTGTGAAATCTCTATTACTTAATAATCCTCAAGGACATTTGTAGTGGCTACTAATAGTTAAGGCTGGGGAAAAGAGAAATAAGAAAAAGATGGGGGAGATATCTAGAGATAATATAGCAAAGAGTAGAAGATGAAAGCTGAGAGACATATGGCTGAACATCCAGAATCATAATACCTGTCTGTAGTGTGGGCCCCATAGCTCTGGAGTAATTTTTTTTATAGTTTATTGTCAAGTTGGTTTCCATTTAATACCAGTGCTCTTCCCCACAAGTGCCCTCCTCCATGACCATCATCCCCCCTTCTGCATTCCTCCTCCCCCTTTAGTCCTCAGTTTTTCTCAGTATTCAATAGTCTCTCATGATTTGCCTTATACCCTCTCCCTAACTCTTTTTCCCCCTTCCCTTCTCCATAGTCTTCTGTTAGGTTAGTCTTGTTAGATGATGAGTGAAAACATATATCTGTCTTTCTCCACCTAACTTATTTCGCTTAGCTGGACTCCCTCGAGGTCCGTCCACTTCACTACAAATGGCCAGATTTCATTCTTTCTCATTGCCAGGTAGTATTCTACTGTATATATAAGCCACATCTTCTTGATCCATTCATCAGTTGATGGACATTTAGGCTCTTTCCATGATTTACTACTGTTGACAGTGCTGCTATGAACATTGGGGTACATGTCTCCCTATGTGTCAGCACTTCTGGATCCCTTGGGTAGATCCCTAGCAATGTTATTGCTGGTTCATAGGGGAGTTCTATTGATAGTTTTTTGAGGAACTTCCATACTGTTTTCCAGAGCAGCTGTACCAGTTTACATTCCCACCAACAGTATAGGAGGGTGCCCATTTCTCCACATCCTTGCCAGCATCTATGGTCTCTTGATGTGTTCATTTTAGACACCCTGACTGGCGTGAGGTGGTATCTCAGTGTGGTATTGATTTGTATTTCCCTGATGATGAGTGAGGCTGAGCATAGATTCATGTGCCAGTTGGCCATCTGGGTGTCCTCTTTGGAGAAGTGTCTGTTTATGTCCTCTGCCCATTTCTTCACTGGATCATTTATTTTTCGTGTATGGAGTTTAGCGAGCTCCTTGTATATTTTAGATACTAGCCCTTTATCTGATATGCCATTTGTCACTATCTTTTCCCATTCTGTCGGTTGCCTGTTAGTTTTTTCGATTGTTTCCTTTGCCTTGCAGAAGCTTTTT
>NC_043706.1:26868149-26893050 GCF_006229205.1 Suricata suricatta | reverse complement strand
TGTGTGTGTGTGGTTTCATACACATAGTTTGTACTAGCTTTGAGAATACTGGTACAATTTTGATTGAGATTGCATTGAAAGTGTGAATTGCTTTGGGTAATAATGACATTTTAACAATGTATATTCTTCCAATCCATGAGCACGGAATGTTTTTTCATTTCTTGGTGTCTTCTTCAATTTCTTTCATAAGCTTTCATAGTTTTCATTGTACATGTCTTTTACATTTTTGGTTAGATTTATTCCTGGTATTTTATCATTTTTCATGCAATTGTGAATGGGATAAGTTTCTTGATTTCTCTTTCTGTTGCTTCATTATTGGTATATAAAAATGCAACTAATTTCTGTATGTTTATTTTGTACCCTGCGACTTTGCTGAATTCATGGATCAGTTCTAGAAGGCTTCTGGTGAAGTCGATCGGGTTTTCCATCTGGGGTATCATGTCATCTGTGAAAAGTAAAAGTTTGACTTCTTCTTTGCCAATTCTGATGCCTTTGATTTCCTTTTGTTGTCTGATTGCTGATGCTAGGACTTCCAGCACTATGTTAAACAACAGTGTTGAGAGTGGAAACTCATGTCGTGTTCCTGATCTCAGGCAGAAAGCTCTCAGTTTTTCCCCATTGAGGATGTTATTAGCTGTGGGCTTTTTATAAACTGCTTTTATAATGTTTAGGTAAGTTCCTTCTATCCCGACTTTCTCAAGGGTTTTTATTAAGAAAGGGTGCTGTTTTATGTCAAGTGCTTTTTCTCCACCTATTGACAGGATCATATGGTTTCTATCTTTTCTTTTGTTAACGTGATGTATCACATTGGTGGATTTGTGAATATTGAACCAGCTCTGTAACCCAGGAATGAACCCCACTTGATCATGATGGATAATACTTTGTATATGCTGTTGAATTCGATTTGCTAGTATCTTGTTGAGTATTTTTGCATCTGTATTCATCAAGGATATTGGCCTATAGTTCTCTTTTTTGGTTGGGTCTCTGGTTTGGGAATCAAGGTGATGCTGGCTTCGTAGAATGAGTTCAGAAGTTTTCCTTCTATTTCTATTTTTTGGAATAGCTCTATTTGTTACTTCACAGGCGGACGCTCTGGGGTAATTTTGAATGGCTCTTTGTTGTCCAGGTCTTTGTAACCTAAAATCTGAACCTGATGAATGGACATAAAACTTCCATAACTCAAAGTTAGTGAAACATTTTGCAGAGTTCAAGTTTCTTCAGAAAACTCCCAGTGCAACAGCTATTATCAAGCTTCCATTCTGAAAAATTATACAGGATCTTTTTCTCTGACATACTCCATGAGCCAGTTATACTTTGACTTTTGGAAATACAAAACACTGGTTTCCAGGCTAGAGAAGTTGCTTGAATGAAAGTTTTTATTCTTGTGGAAATATTACTAAAACTAGTTAAAGATTTTTTTAAAGATGTGAACCCACACAATGGAAAGAACTAGAGAAGAAAAAATAGCCATAATATGTTGGAATCTGGAAAACTCATGTAAAAGGGATAGTAAATAATGATCAGAACTAAGAAAGTTAAATACTTAGCCCGTGTTTAGAAAAGGCTAAAAATTAACCTAATTGTATTTTGAAATTACCAAATGTTCAGGAGCTTTTGTAACCATAAGAATTGAGAATAAAAAGGAAGCTCAAATAAGGAAGATTAGACAGCAACTCTCCGGGAAGAAATTAGAGTCACTGGTTACCTTTCTTTCCAACCTTGTGACTGGGGGTGACTAAAGTGATAAGAAGAGGAATTTTGAGCAGAGAGGTCAGGTACAGTTGAGGTCCTAGGTACTGCCTGCAGAACAAGGGCAGTTGGGAACTCCTCCTGGCTCCACCTACCTTCGGTGTCCAGATTCTCAATATACCACTTCAAATTTATAAACTTTTGGTTGTTCCATCAACCATAAATCCATCCAAATATACTACAGTGAGGTCCACATTTCTTCATTATTTCCCTCTAAGGATATCAGAAGACACCATCAAAATCCATGCCCCAACTGAGACTAATTTAATGTAATTAAGCAACCTGTTGTTCACTTATTTGGGATTTTAATGCCCTGCTAATTATCTTCTATCTGTCTTATCCTTTTTAATTATAATGTCACCCTCCTCCAAGGAAAGGTCAGGTATGAATTTAGGATTAAATAGTCTGTGTTGACATTTTCACCTCTTAGCATGACAGTATTTTCCTCAAGCTTAGAGTCTACACATACCACGTGGAACTTACTCCAAATATCACTTTGTAAACCTCTTGCTGCATCCTTAGCATTTGTGAAGCCACAGCTTAGTCTCTGCTTTTGCTCTTTCAGCACTAATTGTACAGGTCCATTTCTCATAACCATATGTGTAGTTGATAATGGGCCCCTTCCTTTATCTTCTGTAAGTGCCCTTTTAAAATCTGGTGTTAGAACATAAGTTTTTCTTTCTTGCTGAGGTCACATATATTATATTGTCAGCCATGATGTTTTAAAGCCTCCAGGCTTCTTAAGCCAATTATCCTCTCAATCTCTCTGGCCATCAGATCACAAATGATCTTTCCTCTGAACCAGGTGCTGTCTGTCTATGTTAAAAGCATTCTGCTTCTTTATTACAAAAGCTCAGAAAACCTAATGAATCAAAAGAACAGATAGGACTGAGGTCATTAAGAGGCCAAGTCAGTCTTTCTAGAACTTGACCCTGTGATTTCAGAGGCCTGGAACTTTCTAACGTTGTCTGAGACCACTGGGCCAAGCCCACCACTCCTCCAACAGTGTCATGCCTAGAAATATAACTACCAGTGTGATAAAGCTGTGGTCCATTATGTAAACTCACAGAAAAATAGCCAGATGCAAACACCAGCTGACCCATCCCTACCCATTCTGGTTATCTCCTGTTGCATAATGAACCAGCATGCAGTTCATGACCTCTCATGCTTGTGTACATAGACTGGCCTTAGGTATTTCTCAGTTGGCATCTTACATGTAGATGTCAGCAAGGACTTCAGTCATGGAACATCTCAGCTGAGCTAGGTGTGCAAGACGGCTCATTCATTGGACTAGAAGTTGATGATTCTTGCTGTTGACTAGGAGTTCAGTTAAGATTCCAACCAATAGATTACACCAGTGGGCAGCCAGTTTCCATAAGAGTACTCACCAAAGCAAGCGTTCCAAGGGACCTGGGCAGACCTATAGGGAAGCCTTAAAGTTCTAGAATGTACACCAACTTTGCATTAGCCAAACAAGTTGCTAAAGCTAGGTCTGACTCAAGGCCAGACTCTTGCTTTGAGGAACAGGTATGTGTGTAAGGAGGAAGGCTTTGATGGCAGCCAAGTGTGAAGAGTGTCTGCCTCATGGGTCAATCTCCTTTGTTGACTGACATCTCTGAAACCAGACAAACCTGGCTTAAAATACAAGATCTTATATCTAACAGTCTCAAAAAACAAAGTGTTCCAGCCACACCTTTAAGTATAAAGGTATATGATCTCATTTTACACTTGCAATTAAATGTGTTGATTTTCAATCTGTATGATCCCAAAAGTGGCCTCCATCTCTCCCCCCACCCCTTTGTCTTGGATGAATTCATCTTAGAAAATGGTGACTTTCAAGAGTTCATAAACTTCCACACTGACTAGAAAAGTTCATATAAAGAATAGTAGTCTCAACAACTCTGTAAATGTAATCCAGCATTGGTCAAACAAGACTGGACTGTCAAATGCAAAGTCTCCCCGGTGGGTTGCTAGGGAGCTGGACCCATCTCTTGTGTGCAAAGCCTGACACACAAGGCTCTGTACAAAATTCTGACACATTCATGTGAAAAAGAGGAGCATAGAGAAGTAAAGGGAGGCTCTAGGCAGACTGGAGGCTACACAGTGTCTTGGGAGAAAAAAGGTAAAATGGTAGAGCAAGAACAGGAGGGTCTTTTCCCCACATTGAACTCACTGCTTCCCTAAGCCTTCTATCAGGTCCAAGTAACAACAATGCACACCATCTTGAGTTTTCTGAAGCAGTACAGGGAACTCTTACACCAGTTTCTTGTCTGTAAGTGTCAAGTCTTACTTTGAGTAGGTTGTTTTTTATATACCTAGGACAATATTTAACACACTATTCAATCAATCTGATAAACAACAACTCTTTGAAATTATATTATTTTCTTCAACAACATAAAAATCATTAAGATAATAAGTTAATGATTCCTATAACTTAAGGAAAATCTTATTCCTTAATAATGACAATAATTTTTTTGAATACCTATGTCCTCATCACTGTTAGCTTTTTTATGCCTTCTCCAGTCTTCACCAAAACACTGTCAAACACTTATTCATCTCCATTTTATGCTGTCTACACCAGCAGAACACTTTTCTCAAATGTCCTTTCACATGGAAGCCTAAGTGCACAAGAGACAGAGGCAGAGTGGACATGAATGAAGCTTGGGTGGAAGGACAGAGCCCTGCCCTCTCCCTGCACCTCCCAGCTGGAAAGCAAATGACCTAGCAGAGAAGCCTGACATTCAAATAAGGACTTCTATAAAATGTGGAACTGTCAAAGCATTTCTGTGAAAAAGAAAACTCTGTCATTCACATCCCCAATTGGGGCTTTCCCACCAAATCCTTCAGGAGGACATCTTCTCAGTTTCCCCACTTTGCATAGGGTGATCTATGATTGTTGTCCAAAATTGGAACGCTTTTGAAAGACCAAAGGGGGGATTCATTTAATAATTACACCAGATTCACAGAGATCATTTGGGACTGTCCTGAGCAAAGTGACATAACAGATATCCTGCTAATATGGATCAAGGAACCTAAAAGTTTTACCTGTCCTAGAGTTATTTATATTTTAAGAGAAAATGAAGAAACTAATTTAGAAGACATTTTCAAAATGTCTTCTTAAATATCTCCCCCGAAGATGTCCCTGTCTTAATCCTGGAGCCTGTGACTGTGTCATCTTATATGGTACATGCAAGTGTGGTCAAGTTAAGGGTCATGAGATGGAGAGATTAATCTGGATTATCCAGGTAGGCTTAATGTAATCACAATGTCCTTATAAGAGAGAGGAGGGAGGATCAGAGCAGAGAAAGAGCTGCGACCACAGAACAGGGCTCCGAGTGACATGAGGAAGGGGCTGCAAGTCAAAGAATGCTGGTGGCCCCTAAGAGCCTGAAGAAGCTCGAGAATCAATCCTCCCCTGAAATCTCCAGAATTAACCAATCCTGCTGACACCTGATTTCAGCCAGGTTAAACTGATTTTAGACTTCTGGCATCTAGAACTGTAAGAGAATAAATTTGTTTTGTTTTAAGCCACTAAATCTGTGGTAAATTGTTACAACAGCTCTAGGAAAGTACTACAGTATCCCATCAGAATAAAAATCTTAAAAACCCACATAGTTCTAAATGAATCTGGACAAGAGTTTAGAGCTTGGGTTCTGTCCTGGAGTTAAGTTTTATCCCTCCAACAAATGATTCTTTCGTATTTGAGTCTTAGATGCTGCAGGACAAAATTAGGCTATATTCCACCCTGTAAATCTATTTGCATCCATGAATTACATATAAGCAAGAAAATCTCATGCACACAAGAGACCAGAATTCCAGTAATAATTAATGAATTATAATCATAATAATAATGGCAAACACTGAAATTTATGTACCAAGTACTGTTGGTAAGAGTGTACTGTGAAAAATCATAGTAATAACCCAGCAGGGAAGGAAGAATTTTTATTCCTGCTTTTAGATGAAGAAACTGAGGCAAGGAGAGGTTAAATAGCTGTCTGTAATAAACCCACTCTCTGACAATCACACCACTACACACACACACACCCCTTCCAACCACTTGGACCCAAAAATCATAACTGATATTTAGTGACTCTTTACCATGGCCAGACACTGTTGTAAGTGCTTCAGATGTATTAACCCATTTAATCCTCAAAATGACCCCCGTGGTAAGTGATATTATCATCTTATTTTGCAGATGAAAAAACAGACACACAGAGAGATGAGAAAATCAGCCCCAGTCTCACAGCTATGAAGTGACAGTGAGTTTCCTACCCAGGTAGATGGACCTCAGAGCTAAAACTCAGTCACTGTGTGATGCTGCCATCTCCATGATATAAAAACAGCCTAAAGATGTGAAACATGAACATACCTTGGGAGTGGGAAACAAGGCTGAGAGACCCAAAGAAAGACTTAATAGAAGGGATGGTGTTAGGACCAATGGCCTGGTATAAGAAGCCCAGTGAAGGTAGTAGAAAGTATGGTTCACTCAGGCCATATGCATTGATGGGATAGGGAGCCTATGCCCACCTGCCTGCACCTGGTAGGCTTCAGCTTCCAGGACTCCCCCCCCCAAACACACACCTGTGGATACCGTGGAGAAGATGACTAGTTGCGAGTGAGCCAAAATAAGAATATTATATGGGGGTCTGGCAGCTGGAATGGAAAACTGCAACTCACCCCAAAGAAAAACTGTGGCTTGAAAACAGCTGAGTATCTATGAAAAATCCACCAGGTAGTAAAGGGGACAGCACTGCAGAGTGACAGGACAGAGCCAGAGCTGGAAACCAGGCAAGAATGAGGGAGGCCTATGGGCTCCTGTCCCTCCCTGGTGCTCCACAGATCACAGGTAGAGTTTGCAGATCACTGGCACATGTAGCATCCAACTTTCCTTATACGTTCTTAAAATGGAACTAAAGCAAGGCTTGAGAGCTACTGGTTAAGAAACCTCAGGTCATGTCTCAGAATTCTCTAGAGTTTTAGGGATGGCCCTCTCAGAAGTCCTGAATTCTTACTCAGGAAACTTGGGCAGCCAGTTACCTCTTCTGGCCCTACAGTCCTCATTGTCAAGTGGGGAGTCAATGAATTCATTTCTGAACTCCTTCCAATTATAGCACACACAGTCCAAAATTTCATAAAAGGAAAAGGCAAAGATAGGTTAGAACAGGATAGGAAGGAAAAAAAGAAAAGAAGCGCAAGGAAAAGCAGAGAGGGGCAAGGAAGACAAAGGAAGAGAAAGGAAAGGAAAGGAAAAAAAAAAAAGCTCCCTGTATCTCAAATGCTTTTTCCCTTCCAGCTATGAGTCTATCTATTCATAAAGAGAAATCCCTCCTCACTTAAGTATTTGGCTTTTGGCTTTTTCTATGTTAGAAACGTTTATTCTTATTCCATCTTTGCTTTTATTATGTGACCACAATCCATTTTTAAGCAGGCAAGGTATAAATAAATGAAACAATGTGGGATCCCAAATACCTCACTTCCCCTGTGCGCAATGATAGAGGTACCAAGGACCCAAAAAGCAAGGACACAGCCACTAGAAGGGACAGATGCTAAGCAGGAACAATGCCAACCCTGAGCAGGAAGTCATTTGTCTCATCAGCCACATCTACATGGATGACACCACCAGCACTAATGGCATCTTCATGCAGCAAAAACATCTCAGCTCTAAGGGGACTAGAAGACTGCCCACAGCCCCTCCCATAAATGGATTATTCCAGTTTTAGTGCATTGCCCTCGTCTGTCACATTCCACTTTTGGCCTGAAAATTCACTGCTTGCTTGATACTTCTACTAGAGGTTTAATTAAGAGAAGAGTACAAACAGTTACCTGAAGATACCATGGCATTAGTCTGGAATCTTCTACATCATGCCCAGTCAGGAATTATGAACCATGGATTTTTATTGAGAGGACCAGGAAAAGTTAGGGAGTTTGAAGTTTCTAGGTGAGGTATTAATTTCACATCCAGGATCCTCCCATCTCCAGTATCCTGTGTGCCATTTACTTTTTCCTAATAGTTCATCATATGCACTAAAAAAAGCAGAGGACGTGCACCCCCTGGTTCAATTTCTTTTCTTCTGTGTTCACAGCTTCACCTCAATATTTACTACTTTCTTAAGGAAGACATCCCACAGCTAACTGAAGTCAGATCAAAATAATCAGATAACAGAAAAATTTCCTGACCTGAAAGAATTCCTACCTGCCAAGTAATTGATCATATTTTAGAATTTCCTTCTTCCTCTACCCACACATATTTGAACATCACCAGAAGGAAGAGAGGGAGGGGAAGGGCGAGGAGAAGACAGAGAGGGAGGAAGAAGGGAGAAGGAAGAAGAAGGACTGTATAAATACCAAAGCTCCCTGTGAAAACTGAGGTCTCTATGAACAGGAACCATTCTGAGGTGGGGGAGAAATGTGCCTGGAAAGGTTGTTAGTCCACATTCAAGTTGATTCTTGACAAGTTTTATAATACAACAATGATATGGACCATAGAGAGACATGCTTCATGTATATTTGATAAAGCATATTGATTTTAGGCCACATTGGTTATTAAGTACAGGGGAAGTCCGAAATATACCTTAGAAATATATATATTTCCACATATATATAGTTCACATATACTTTGTCATGTTGTGCTATTATGATTTATGATAAGAGATCTGTATCTGGTCTTTGTCCCCATTTCTGGCACTGAGTTGCTAAATCCCTAGGAATTTCCTAAGTGTTTTGTTAATGTTAATGAGGTGATATTATTTTTTCAATAAAATTAAGCTTTTCCTACTCCAGTTGCCATTAGGAAAAATAAAAGGCTAGTTACAAAATATGAGAAGCCAATTGTAGTAAGTGTATCTGACAAAAGGTTTGTATTCATACTATATAGATAACTTCTACAATTCGCTAATAAGAAGAAAAACAACTCACCTAAAAAATTACAACACTGATACAGTAGTTTTATAAAAGGCTATATGAAATGTCCAATTAGCTTATTAATAACTCCTAAGGATATTTAGTCAACAGGAAATGCAAAGTATTATGTCTTTACAAGATCTGAACCCAGCGTTTATTGATAACTATATTATCAATAATCAGAAAGTGACTTAAAAGTCACTATTTTATTGTCTGTGTGTCTTCTAATTTTTAAAAACATTCCAGTATAGTTATGATATACTGTTAGTTTCAGGTGTACAATGTTGTGGTTCAACACTTCTGTACATAACCCAGTGCTCATCAAGACAAGTGCACAATGAGGTAACTTCTGAAAGGCTTTAAGGATGGAGGCTGATTGCCAATAGAGCCAACCATGTGATTAGAGAGTTAGAACTGTTAGTCCTACCCCTGTTCTCCAGGAAGGGGACAGGGGAGAGGCAGTTGAATCAATTGCCAGTGGTAAATGATTTAACCAATCATGCTTATGTAATGAAGCCTCCAAAATACCCAAAACGTTGGGGTTTGGACAACTTCTTGGTTGATGAACACATGGAGGTTCTGGGAGAATGGCACATCAGGAAAGAGTGAGAGTATGGAAGCTCCACAGCTTTCCCCCCATGCTCTGCCCTGTGCATCTCTTCCACCAGGCTGCTCCTGAGTTATATCCTTTTATAATAAACTGGTAATCCAGTAACCAAAATGTTACTTTGAATTCTGTGACCTATCCTAACTAATTAATACACCTGAAGAGGGGTTCTTGGGAACCTCTGGTCCATAGCCAGAATGACCGTATTTTAGAATTTCCTTCTTCCTCTACCCACACGTATTTGAACATCATCATAAGAAGGAGAAGGAGAAGGGGGAGGGGAAAGATGAGGAGGAGAGAGAAAGAGGTAGGAGGAGGAAGGGGAAGGGAGGAAGAAAGGAGAAGAAAGTAGGAAGAAGGAGAAGAAGGGCTGTATAAATACCAAAGCTCCCTGTGAAAACTGGAGAAGCAGAAGCAAAAGCACAAGCAAAGGCAATAACCTGGGCTTACAACTGGTGTCTGCACTTGGAGGAGAAGGGTTAGTCTTAGAAAACTGAGCCCTCAAGGGTGTCATGCTAAGCGAAATAAGTCAGGCAGAGAAGGACAGATACCATATGTTTGCACTCATAGGTCTAACAGGAGAAACCTAATGGAGGACCATGGGGAGGGGAAGGAAGAAAGAGAATTGGGGAGAGAGAGGGGCGCAAAACCTGAGAGACTATTGAATACTGAAACCGAACAGAAAGCTGAAGGGGGAGGGGGAGGGGGGGAAGGGGGGTGGTGGTAATGGATGAGGGCACTTGTGGGGAAGAGCACAGGGTGTTTTATGGAAACCAATTTGACAACAAACTATTAATTAAAAAAAAGAAAGTTCAAGAATAATTATCTTATGTCAAGTAACTCAAGATATTTATTTGAATTATTTTGTTATTATTAATAAGTCTAGAGGTTAAAATGATCATAACCTACAGTATTTACTGTGATTTGGTAAAATAAATTTAGCAGAACTTTTAAAAAGAAATTCAATTTGAGTATATTTAAGATATTTAAGTAATAGAACTAGACTTTGATATATATGTCCAGTTCTTTAAGAAAATTCACAAAATGAAATTCTTATTCTTTTGAATGTAAATGGATTCTTGTCAAGCTTAAAGAGGCATTAAAACAATCGGTTCTTTGTAAAAGTTTTAAACAAATTTTTATAAAATTTTAACTGTTAATTTATATACCAAATTCTTTCTTTTGTTGGTAGCTCAAGATGAGTCCATTCAACTTCTGTCATAATTATCACATATGCCAACTGTAAAACGTTAACTGTGTTGGTTTATATTGCAAAAATACAAATAATTAAGCAGATACTCTGTACCAAACCAGATAATGGCCAATATTGAGACTAGTTAACATCAACAGTGTATAATCTCATCATCAAGAAAAACAATAAGGGGAAAAATGCATTCTAAAGACTGGAGAGATAACATCATTAGCCACACTTAGGAGCTGGAGAGGTAGATTTGCCACTGCCTGAATGCAAATATTAGCCTAGTAATTTTGATACTAGCACACTCAGATTTTGAGCTAAACCACATATATTGGAATATTTGTAATTGCCTGTATACTTCCTTTTCTTCCTTAAAATCTCTGGTGTAAAGCCTTCCTTGATTCCACTTCTTCACTGCCACCCTCTGAGTTGAAGTGCCAATATATTACTTACAGTGTTACCAGCCAAGACACTCTCAATGCTGTTTTGTAATTACCTCTTATTGCTTCCAATTCTGAGCTGCAAGATCCTTCTCAGCAGGATTCATGAACAAATATAAAGTCATGAACAAATATAAAAATCTTGAAAACAAAACATCTGAATCTCATCTCATCTTTCTCTTGAATGTTCTGATTCAAGAAAGGAACCCTGTGTAGTCTGATTTTAGTAGGGCCCCTCTATGAACACAATGGAGAAATAATGCAACAGGGCCAAGATGTTAGTGCTTCCGTTTATGAGCTTGCTAGAGATCAGACACGTCACTTATCCACTGTCAACATGACAACATGCTTGGGGAGTGATAGATCTGCAGCTACAAGCCCACATTGCACAAGCCTGTGGGTTCCTGTTGCTTATGTCAACAGGGAGTCCTTTCCCCAGCAAATGATTTGATATACTTTTCATCTCCTTGACAATTAAAGCTGGAGTGTGGCATGTTTGTGTTTCAGGTGAAAGGTTTAAGACACTAAGAGAGAGTCACTCTTGTTGCATCATAAACAGCTAATTAGCTGGTATTATTTCCAAATGGCCTTTGATTAAAGCCTTTGAGACAGTGACAGTAAAGAACAAGGTCCAAGTCTTCGTTAATCAAACAAGTGCCGCCCCAAACAGTCATCTTTTGGAGCTCACCGCCAGAAAAGTACACCCACCAAAGAACAGACCATTATTCAGGATCATCTGAAAGCAATCTACAAACCTATCTAAAGAAAACGAACAGAGGATTGAAGGAGGATGGGGGGGAGGGGGAAGGGAGGGTGGTAATGGAGGAGGTTACTTGTGGGGAAGAGCACTGGGTGTTATATGGAAACCAATTTGACAATAAACTATTAAAAATAAAACAAGAAAATAACAAGATGCCCCAAAGTGCCAAAAATA
Source organism: Suricata suricatta (assembly GCF_006229205.1). Classification (NCBI taxonomy): domain Eukaryota; kingdom Metazoa; phylum Chordata; class Mammalia; order Carnivora; family Herpestidae; genus Suricata; species Suricata suricatta. The sequence goes on along the minus strand of NC_043706.1, from coordinate 26,881,222 downwards.
GAGAGGTTCAGAATTACTTTGAAAGAGGCTACAAAAAGCTCTGTTATCCCTAGCAGAAAATACAGATAATAATAAAACATGGATGATTGTTGCAAGACCAGTTCTCAGATATCTCCTCTCAGGTTGTATTTGCTGCCCCAAACCTGCAGATTACAAACTGGAACATGCATTAAGTTATACCTTCAAACTCTGCCTCCTGGATCTTTATGTTTCTCTGCCCTCAGCCTATTCCTGAACATCTCCCCTATTCTTTCAGCCCCATGTAAATCTTATCACTCCTTCTGTCCTCTAGCATCTTAGTGAGATCAAAGGTTAGGGTTCATCTCAATAAAGTACATCTAATACAAAAAAACAGTCAGTGTTATTATTGGTTTACCTAGATCACCAGAGTAGGTAATAAAGTAAAGGCTTTGTGCCTGGAAAAAGGACAGTGAGAAGAGGTAAGGTACAGGGCATCTTCCAGTGCCCTTTGAATGGAGACATCACAGCTTCTGCTGAGACCTGTCTTAAAGCCTCTTCATTCAATTCAGTATCCATTGAGTGCCTCCTCTGTGTTAGGCACCATGCTAGGCACTGAGGATGAGGAGAAAATAATGGGCAAAATATACACCTACTCTAAAGTTGCCTAGATCTGTATGGATCTAGGTGCAGTGTTTCATGAGTGATCTTGTTGTAAGAATTCAGTGTGAATGGTTGAAAGAAGTAGACTCTGGTCTATCCTTAGATCTCTTGAAGGGAAGCTTGGCTATGGGAACCTCTGGAGGCTCCAGGCTCTATCTGCCCACTTCTAGCCACAGCCCTAAAAGCTCCACAGAGAAAGGGCAGCTCTGTCTGGCACTAATCCTTCTCCAGGGCTCATGGTTCCCTATAAATACAAGTCTCCCCTCTGCCTCTTGCTTCCTCTCCCATCAGGAATTCAAAATCTATTTTCCCGAGGTTTGCTTCTAACTCAGGTCTTCCCTGGTCCCACGTAGTGACAGCATTTCTCCATGTTCAGTGGACACAGGCAGATTTTATTCTTTAACTTGGTGCCAGTAAAATGTATGAATTTGTTTACATTTTCCTGTTTTTTTTCTAAGTTTATTTATTTTGAGAGAGGAAAAGAAAGAGAGCATGGTCTTGGAAGGGGCAAAGAGAGGGAGAGAGAGAACTCGAGCAGGCTCCACACTGTTAGTACAGAGCCCAATGCAGAGCTCCATCTCACCAACTGAGATCATCACCTGAGCTCAAATCAAGACTTGGATACCTAACTGACTGAGCCACCCAGGTGCCCTTGAATTTGTTTACATTTTTCTGAAATCACATTAACAAAAGATTTGAGGGTTACCCTGCTCCCAAACATGTTAGATAAAATTGTTAGGATCTTAAATGATGCCATTAATAATTCACCAGGTGCACAGTTTACTAACAAATAACAGAAGATTTGGCTGAATGAGAGCAAACAAATTAAAATAAAAGAACGAATGGGGAATCAAAGGTAAGATATTGTCCCTCCAAGCGTGACTCATTAGATGTTAAAATATATTTGTTTTAAATTCATAATATTTATTTAAGACTCATGTAATTGCTCTGACATTGAGAATCATGGTATAAATCTTTCAACTTGTGATGGAGGCTTAAAGTTGTTCTTTTTGTGATTGTTATTGCTGATAATTTGGTAGTGAATTTGAAAGTCTGGGATTGTATTTCATTAATACATTTAAAAGCACAGAATTCTTGCCTCTCAATCACAAATTGCTTCCATTTAAAGCAATGATCCTCGACTGAAAATGATTGCACCCCAAAGGGACATTGAGCAGTGTGTGGAGACAGTTTTGTCTTCACAACTTGGGGATGGGAGGTGTTACTGGCATCTAGTGGGTAGAGGCTAGGGGTACTGCTAAACATTTTACAATGCCCAGGAAGTATAGGAAGCTGCAGGCACCTACTGCTGAACCCCCACAACAAAGAATTACCCTTCCCAAAATGTCAACAGTGTCACAGTTGTGCAACCTACCCTCAAGGAATCCATAAAGCATGTACAGTATGTACCTATCACACTGTGTTTCTTTTTGCCTATTCCAAAGTTTCATCTTTCCCATGTCATACAGATGCATTCACTAAATGTCTCTCAAGGAACTATTCATGGAAAGACCATCCTAGCATTCTATACCATGTCTGGAGTCTAGATGGCTTTCAATCTTCTCTTCTATAGGAATAGGCCTTTTCCTGGTGAGGAGGATGCCAGAGTTGACCAGCAGATTCCCATCAGCTCATGAGCACTCCAAACACTTGTAATCGTCATAAGGGAATTTGAACCAGAGTTGAACTTTTTTTTTTTTTAATTTACTTTAAGGTTCAGAGAAACAAGTGGAATGGTTTTATCTAGCAATACAGGCTTGGCTCTGTATTGCCTGGATTGTCAGTACTAATCCACAATGGACCAGTTATGTATGGTGTAAACAGACTTTTTCTGAAGAACACTTGCAACCTGCCATATTCAGGGCCCCCTGATGAGAGTATTCTTATGCAATTACATTTAGAACCTCACCATGCTGGCCACATTGACTGGGCCAAAAGTGGTCCAGAAGGGAGCCTGGAAAAAGTGTTCTGCTCAGCATGAATTCTTAATATCTTTCAGTTGAAATGTTGTGCTACATATAGAGAAGGACACAGATAGTTGCAAGAGAGAAGCCAGTGGATAGAATCCATGAATGGCATAGGATATCAGCAAGCAGCTACATGATGCAAAAAGAAGACAAATCTATTATGTATGTATGCTTGTGAATCCCTGGTACCTAGAACCATCACCGGCTCATAGGTAGGTGTTCAATAAATACCTTAAAAATTGAATTAAGAACAGAGATATGTGTGTTAGTAGTTTTAAGAGACCTGAAGGAGTGGAGCCATATAGAAGAGCTTCTGACATTTGTGTCTGAGTCTTATTCTTGCAGGCTCCTACTGCTAACTTGATCTCATACACCATATAACATCCTTGCTTCCCTGAGGCCTGAGGCTGCCTGTGTTCTTTCATTTTTACCTATGTAATTTCAAAATAAAATAATAGTAACTTAAGTACCACTTGAGTATTTTATGAAATGCAAGAAAAGGCCCACAAGATCTTGTCAAAGTGAAAGGGGCATAAAGTCCTTAACCCTGGAGGGATTTTTAAATGAATGGAGGGCCACTGAACTTTCAGTCTTAAGGTGTACATCTGCTCTAATATTAAACTCCAAGACATCTTGATTTTCCTTCTAGTACAAGACATAGGTTAATAATAGGACAAAATATCTTAGTGAGACTAGAAGAAAGAGAAGAGTATTTTTGAAAATGTATTATTCCCTCTATGCTATGCTTCTTGCCGGGTCAACTACAATAATTCTGTACCTTCTCCTGCATGATGTGAATAGGACAAGGATTTGATGAGTCCTATCCCAGCTGAGACCGAAGACAGACCGCAACTCTGCCCAACCCCATTCTCAATGAGTCAGCACAACCTGAACCACCCTATAATCAAAGTATGCTTTTTTAATGGAGCTCTGAATCCACAGCAAAACATTAGATAATAACTAGCGTATTAATAAGAGATGAAAGTGTTATTTTAAGATTAGGTTAACCTAGAAAAAAGTTGACTCAATTTTGGCTTACTAAAATGACCAAAATTGTATATACTAACAGCTCACCTATTTATGTGTTTAGCATTGCTCAAATTAACAGGTACATATCTACTCATAACTTCTTGTGGTGTCTGAGGTAATCACACATGATCTAGGTAAGACTCGACTCTATAAATAAATGCATTTCTCTTTCCTATTAGAAAACATCTTGAAACCAATTTCAAATGTTGTGTAAACCAAGGCCTGTAAGGATATTACGAATTTAATACAAGTTGCACTCTAAGGTCTCACTCTGAGTTAACATCTGCTCATTCTGTTTTTCAGTTTTCTTTGCTGGGTGTATAGATGGTGAACATGGGCTTAACAGTGCAAGAATGATTGCTGCTGCTGGTTATTATAATAACATTTTTAATTAAGAAGTCATTTCTCAATTTCTACGTTGAACTAACTTAGAATGAGAATAAGAAAGAATAATAAAGTTTTTTTCAGAAAAAAATATATACATATATCCTTTAAATATTTTAGAAGCCCTTATAATTATATTTACTCTCTACTTATTTTACAGAGTTGAGACAACAAGACCCATCATCACAAAACACTTTACTATTGATTCTGGAATGAAACCCAGTTTTCTCACTTTGATTTCAATACCATGACCTAGTTAATATGGATTTCATTATCTGAGTAGGTTAAATGAGACCAAAGGAAAGAAATAAAACTTCTATCTCAAAATTTTTGATATGTTCATTTCTGGCTCTGATAACAACCATTCTGCTGAGAAAAACTATAAAAGTAAGACAAAAAAAAAACAATTGTTGAAAGACAATAAACCGCAACTAAGTTAGATGTGACTTGAGAGCCAGAATCTCAGAGAAAAAGAAAAAACAGACAAGTTCAACATTTTTCCTTGCCTTTCACCTTGACACATTTGTTATATCTTAAGCAGCACTCCAGCACAAGCAGAAAGCAGAGACTCGGAGTTTTTATCAGTTGTTAAAGCACAGTGGAGATGAAACTGGAGTCCAGGGACTACCAAGGCAACAATACTGGAGAAGCCAAGAATCTAGAGAAACAGAAATCACAGATTAGTGAGCACAACATTTTGTATTGCATTTCACCTTTAGATACGTGTCGATTCCTAACCTGTGTACAATACAAGTCCAAGGAGCCAATAAGAGAGTGTCAACTAAGAGGCCACAAAACTTAGTGACTTGCCAAAATTCATGGTACAAAGGAAAAGAAAGAAACACCTAAAGAGCTAGGTCTGTTAGTAGAAGGAAACTAGAAATAGTCTAATCCACACAAAGACACAAAGCATTTCAATCCTTTATTGGGTCAATATGATCTGCTCTTATGTAACTGTCTGCTAGAAGAAAGTAAATTCTCTGTGGGAAAAGATAACGTAATTCAGAGAATCTACAATTTTTATAAATAATATCTGTCCTCCAACTATAAATTATCAGGTATGCTAATACACAGGACCAAATGAATGAAAACCAAGAAGCAAGTGTAGACAAAAATAACAGACCCACAGGTAATCTATATATTATTGTTATTAGATAGAATTTTCAAGTAACTATGATTAATACAGTCAGGAGAATATATGGCAAAGATGGGGAATGTGAATTTTTTAAATCTATAAAAAGTGAAAATGTTAAAAATTTTAGTAATAGTTACCAAAACTAAGAATTACAAAATGTACTCAACAATGAACAAAATAAAACAATAGAGAGAATTAGTGATTTAGAAAACAGGTTAGTAGAAGCACAAGCAAAGAGAGAAAAAAAGTGATAGAAAATAAATACATAAGAGAATAAGAAACATATAACCTGATGGGAGGGTCTAACTATATGTAATAATATATATAAAGAGTTCCTGGAGAAGAGAGAGAGAGATACAGAGACAGAGAGACAGAGGGAGAAAGGGAGAGAGAAAGAGAAGGGGGGAGAGAGAGAGAAAGAGAGAGAGAGGAGCAGAAGCAATATTTGAAAAGAAATTGTCCAATAAGTTTTCCAAAATGATGCTAACATTAATCCACAGAATTAAGAAGCTCTACAAAACTGAAACAGGATAAATACAAAGTGGGAAAAACACATTTAAATGCATCAGAGTTACATCATACTGAAAACATCATAAGTCAACATGCTGACAGCTAAAACCAAAGAGAACTCTTTTAAAAAGCCAGTGGCAAACATATGGGTTGAGGGGGAAGGGGGAGGGAGGAAAAGAGGTGGTGGTGATGGTGGAGGGCACTTAAGGGGAAGAGCACTGGGTGTTGTATGGAAAACAATTTGACAATAAAATATTATGGAAAAAAAATCCAGTGGCTAAAATGAAAAAATCAGGAGATTACTGATGCTGGCAAGGATGTGGCAAAATAGGCACCCTCTTACACTGTTGCTGGGAATGCAAACATGGTGTAGCCACTCTGGAAAACAGTGTGGACGTTTCTCAAAAAAATTAACAATAGAACTCCTCCGTGACCCAGCAATAACACTGCTAGGAATTTACTCATGGGATACAGGAGTGCTGATACATAAGGGCACATGTACCCCAATGTTCATAGCAGCACTTTCAACAATAGCGAAATCATAGAAAGAGCCTAAATGTCCATCAGCTGATGAATGGATCAAGGAGATGTGGTTTATATATACAGAAGAATACTACTTGGCAATTAGAAAGAATGAAATCTGGCCATTTGTAACAATGTGGATGGAGTTGGAGGGTATTAGGCAAGTAAAATAAGTGAGGCAGAGGAAGACAGATACCATATGTTTTCACTCATACATGGATCAGGAGAAACTTAATAGAGGACCATAGGGGAGGGGAAAGGGAAAAAATAGTTAAGAAGAGGTGGGGAGGCAAAGCATAAGAGACTCTTAAATACTAAGAACAAACTGAGGGTGGGGGAGAGAGGAAAATGGGTGATGGACATGGAGGAGGGCACTTGTTGGGATGAGCACTGGGTGTTATATGGAAAGCAACTTGACAGTAAACTATGTTTTAAAAGAAAAAAGCCAGGGATGAAGGCTGGGAGTATTAAAGGAGATACATCACATTTGAGGGAGCAACAATTAACAGTTAACTTTTCAAAAGAAACAATGGAACCCAAAAGATAATAGAATGGCATTTTTCAAATGCTGAAAGAAAGTGTTTTCCAAATTCTAGACCTAGAAAAATATCTTTTTAAAGTGAAGGCCAAATAATTATTAGGTCAAATCTATTTATATGTAGCATATAGGCAAAGCTGAAAACATAGAAAAATATTTGGGCAATACATCGTTCCTCTAACATATATGTTCCTTCTCACTTAGCTATGGACTATACCTTCAGGGAAACAGACAGGATAGGAAACCATAGGTATTTTAAAGAGCAAGGAACTAATGCATCTCTTATTTTTTCTTGCTCCAATTCACAACTTTCATCTGGCTTTTACCTTTGTCCTCAAATATATAAAATGCTGTTCCTAAGAAACCATGTCTTTATGTAAGTAATCTTTTGGTATTCAAAAACATGAGAAAAATAAATGTAAATATTTTACCTGGCACCACACCATAACTGAGGAAGAGGGATTTACTTTGTTCTCTCTCCTTCTGCATTATGGTCCTAATGTTCCTGCACTAGACAGAAAAGGGTGAGATGTGTAGCTGAATAGATAGATTATGCATCGATCATTAAAATTATTTAATAATTTCCTAGAGATGCATTGCCTGGTAAATTTAGACCTTCTGAAAACAAGATAGCACCTTTCCTTAATGAAGTCCAGAAAATGTGATGGAAAGATCGGGGGCTTTGGCATCAAACAGATTTTTCAGATGATATCTTTACATCCATCACTTTCCAGCTGAATGATTTGAGCAAAGTACTTAACCTCTTTGAACTTTGTTTTCTTTTTAAAATTTTTTTTAAATTTACTTGAGAGAGAGAGAGAGAGAGAGACAGCATGAGCAGGGGAGGGTGAGAGAGAGAGAGGGGGAGACAAAGAATCTAAAGACATGCTCCAGGCTCCAAGCTAGCTGTGGGCACAGAACCTGACTCGGGGCTCGAACCCACAAGTGCAAGATTATGACCTGAGCTGAAGTCGGACGCTTAACTGACTGGGCCACCCAGGAGCCCTGGGATTTGTTTTCTTGATCATTTAAATGAGAATACTAATTCGTACCTTAAAGAATTGTGAAGATTAAACTAAATAATTAATATGAAGCTTGGAGTACAGTGCATGACTTAGGGTTGACACTCAAAATAGTAAGGTTTTTAAAAAATTATATAGGTATATTGGTCTATCAGGTAAGAAGAAAGTACTGAATGACAAAGCACTAAGTGGGAAAAAGTAATAGATAAATTCATTGTCACTTGAGAATAATGAGGAACGGGGCTGAGTACTAACAAAAGCAAAATGTTATTTATACTTGCTGCTTTCCCTATTTGGCAAGCTGTGAAATTTTGTTGCCTTAGAGATACGGCAGTTATTAGCCACCAGTAAAAATAAGCATACTGCTGAGAGTTTATAGGAAAATGCATTTAATTAAGTGCCATCTGAGCCACCCACACTGTGAACAAGGATTCTGGCAACAAAGGGGTTATTGTTGCCAAGTTCCTGCCAAATGTAATTTTCCTAAGTTAGTATTGTGGGGTGCTTTTTTGACCAAGACTTGAATAGAGTTCCAGATGGCAACATAGAATGAGAATGCCCCATCAGCACAGACCAAAAATCTCCCCCAATCCAAAGAAGATTGCAAAAACTTTAAAAAATATTTCCCCTGAGTGGAGGAATGGGGTGTGTACCACATGCAAACGTAAAGTAAGAAATAATGGTGATTAAACCTTAGAATGAATTCTTTGAGGATGGTAACTAGGGTTTTTGCATCTTTGAATGTGCCTCTAGTGTGGGGCTTGTGTAAAGGACAAGGTTCTTACAAAGTGCTAGTGGGACTGAATTAAACTGCTCACTAGCAAAGACAGTAATGTTCACATTAATGGCATAAACAACAATGACCAGTTTATTGAATGTGTATGATTCAGCCACTGTGCTAAGCACTTCACAGATATAATAAAATTTAATCCCTGCAACAACTCTATGACAACCTATTTCATCCTTAACTTTTAGATGCAGTAATCCAGCTTCAGAGATGTTAAAGTGTTGCCTGTTGTCTTGGAGTTAAGTAGTAACAGAGCTGGGCTCCAAATAAGATCTGTCTAAATTCAAAGGTTGTGTTCTACCATTGCACTGAGAAATGGGAACAAGGTTCTAAAAATTCTCTTTCCATGAATAGGTAACAAATAAAATCAACATAAAGGTTAAGTTTGGCCAATAAAGAAATACTGACCAATATAAGAATATAAATCAAGAAACTCAGCAAGGTATCTACTGTGTCAGTAAATCACAGGACATTCTGTGTAACAAAGAAGATCAGTATCATGAGGTTAAAAGTAAAAACGTTCCAAAACGTCACTGAGAGTCAAGTGTTTAACTCGGCTCCCATATTTGCACTAAAGAGGAGAGTTTACATGTATACAGTTTTACCCTCACGTGACTGTATGCAATCCTATAGTCTGTACACTCTTTTCTCCTTATCTAGCAGGGAAATGGGATGTGCAAGTTGCAAGTATAAATATGAAAACAATTTAATTCCTTGTTCAATATTCTTATGAATGTCAGATGTAATGACAAAGAGATATCATAGGAATCTTGTTTATATTACTCTTTAGAAATAGAAAATAATGAAATATAGATGTGGAAAGAACTTAAGTATGGGCTGCGAGTGCAGTTTTGTCCCGCAGGGGCAACATACCTCCATGTCAGAATCTCCACCATCATCTAGATCTATCATCTGTAAACTAAAGATCCCATATGAATCTCACAACTCTACTGATATATGGTCTTTAATATGTTGAGGATATTATGTTCCTCGATCCCTACTTTGTTGACTGAGGTTGTAATTTGTCAAATGCCTTCTCTGCACCTATTGAAATGATCATTTGGTTTTTATCCTTTCTCTTTTGTTATTTTTTAAAATATAATTTATTATCAAATTAGCTAACATACAGTGTGTAAAGTGTGCTCTTGGTTTCTGGGATAGAATCCAGTGGTTCATTGCTTACATACAATACCCAGAGCTCATTTTAACAAGGGCCCTCCTAATGCCCATCACCTATTTTCCCCTCTCCTCCACCTGCCCATCCACACTCAATTTGTTTTCTGTACTTAAGAGTCTCTTATGGTTTACCTCCCTTCCTCTCTGTTTGTAACTATTTTTTTTCCTCTTCTCTTTCCACCATGGTCTTCTGTTAAGTTTCTCAAGATCCACATGTGAGTGAAAACATATATCTGTCCTCCTCTGACTGATTTACTCAGCATAACAACTTCCAGTTCCATCTACATTGCTGCAAATAGTGTGATTTCATTCTTTCTAATTGCCAAGTAGTAGTCCATTGTATATATAAACCACATATACAAACAATTCATAGAATTTATCCTTTCTCTTAATGATGTGGTATATCACTTTAACTTCTGAATATTGAAACACACATCCTATGAATAAATCCTTCTTGATGGTGGTGAATGATTTTTTTGAGGTATTGTTGGCTTCAGTTTGCTATTACTTTGTGGAGGATTTTTGCATCTCTGTTCATCATATATTGGTCTGTAGTTCTTTTTCTTAATGGTAGCTTTATCTGGCTTTGGTATCTGGGCCTCAGAATGAATTTGGAAGCTTTCCTTCCTCTTCTACTTTTTTGAATAGTTTGAAAAGAATAGGTATTAACTTTTCTTTAAATGTTTGGTAGAAGGACAGCTGGATGGCTCACTTGGTTAAGTGTCCAACTTTGGTTCAGGTCATGATCTCGTGATTTGTCAGTTTGAACCCCACATCAGGTTCTGCAATGACAAAGCAGAGCCTGCTTGGTATTCTCTCTCTCTCTCTCTCTCTCTGTCTCCCTCCTTCTCTCTCTCTCTCTGCTCTTCTCTGCACTCGTGCTTTCTCTCTCTCAAGATAAATAAATAAACTTAAATAAATATATAAATAAAAGTTTGGCACAATTTGCCTGTGAAGCCATCTGATCCTAGACTTTTGTTCATTGGTAATTCTTTGATTACTGATTCAATTTCATTGTCAGTAATCGATTGATTCAAATTTTCTATTTCTTCTTGCTTCAGTTTTGGTAGGTTATATGTTTCTAAGAATGTATCCTTTCTTCTAGGTTGTCCAATTTGTTGTCATATATTTTTCTTACAATTCTCTTAAAATTGTTTATATTTATATGGTATTGGTTGTTATATTTCCTCTTTCATTTGCGATTTTTGTTTATTTGAAAACTCTCTCTGTCTTTTTTAAATAAATGAAGTTGCTTTTACAACACCAAAGACTTAACCATCCATTTCCTATATAAAAGGTAGCTACCTTTTTGCATGGACCTCAAGTATATTGTAGTATAGAGGTGGAATTTAAGGAAAGGTTTTAAGCAGGCTGTGTTTTAGCTTATGGGCAAGTAATAAATTGTATCATGTATCTTGAATGTATCATAGATAAGCTGCTATATAACGATCGCCACTTCAGATAGCTGTGAAATTAGGTGATTAACTAGTTGTTACATAACCTTCTAATTTCTGTATAAGTCTAATTACATGAAATAGAAGTGGGGGTTTTGATTTTTTACTTTGCTTTTCTGTTTGGAGTGTAATTGTAACTACTGTAGTGTAAATGATGGAAAATAATTGCATATGTTAAAAAAAATAAATAAATAAACAGAAAAAAATAACAAAAACAAAGTTAAAATATGAATCTGGCTAGAGAGATTTATAAAATTTGTTGGTCTTTTCAAAGAACCATCTCCTATTCCTCACAAGCTTATAAATAGAACTACCCTATGACCTAGCAATCACACTACTACTAGTTTTTACCCCCAAAATATAAAACTACTAATTCAAAGGGATACATGCACCCCAATGTGTATAGTGCTATAGCAGCAGCATCTACAACAGCCAGCTAAATTTTGGAAACAGCCCCAGTGTACATGAGTGGATAAAGAATATATGTATGTATATATATCATTACAATATTATTCTTCCATAAAAATGAAATATTGTCATTTACAATAACATAGATGGGCTAAAAAGTATAATGCTAAACATAATAAGCATAATGAGTAGGTCAGAGAATAACAAATACCATATGATTTCATTCATATGTGAAATCTAAGAAATGAAAAAATTAGCAAAGAGCATAGAGGGAAACGAACAAAGAGACTCTTAACTACAGAGAACAAACAGATGCTTACCAGAATGAAGATAGGCAGAAGGATGGTGAAATAGGTGATGGGGATTAAGACGTGCACTTGTCATAATGACCACCTGGTAATGTATGGAAGTGTTAAATCACTATATAGTACACCTGAAACTAATATTACACTGTATCTTAACTTACTGGAATTTAAACAAAAACTAAAAACAGAAGCAAAAAAGTAGAACCATCTCCTGTCATTTATATAATGTCATTTATGTTCTAATCTTTATTGTTTCCTTCCTTCTACTGATTTGGGGTTTTGTTTGTTGTTCTTTTTCTAGCTCCTTCAGATGTAATATTAAGTTGTTGATTTGAGATTTTTCTTGCTTCTTGAGATAGGCTATAAAATCCCTCTTAGAACGCTTTTTGCTGCATCCAAAAGATTTTTGATTGTGGTGTCTTCATTTTCATTTGTTTCCATGTAAATTTGGCTTCCTTCTTTGGTTTTCTGGTGGACCCGTTCACTGTTCAGTAGCCTGTCATTTAACATCCATGTATTTCAACTCTGCAGATATTTTCTTGTGGTTGACTTCATATTGTTGTGGATACAAAAGGTGCATGGTATGACTTAGATCATTTTGAATTTCCTTTTTTATAATAGTTTATTGTCAAATTGGTTTCCATATAACACCCAGTGCTCTTCCCCACAAGTGCCCTCCTCCATTACCACCACCTCCCTTTCCCCTTTCCCTCCTCCTTCAGTCCATGGTTCATTTTCAGTATTCAGTAGTCTCCCTTGATCTGTGTCCCTCACTCTCCCCCGCTCTCTTTTCCCCTTCCTCTCCCCATGATCCCCTGCCAGGTCTCTCCTGTTAGACCTATGAATGCAAACATATGGTATCTATGCTTCTCTGCCTGACTTATTTCTCTTAACATGACACCCTCAAGGTCCATCCACTTTGCTACAAATGGCCATATTTCATTCTTCCTCATTGCCATATAGTACTCCTTTGTACATATATACCACATCTTCTTGATCCATTCATCAGTTGATGGACATTTAGGCTCTTTCCATGATTTGGCTATTGTAGAAAGTGCCGCTATGAACATTGAGGTACATGTGCTCCTATGCATCAGCACTTCTTTATCTCTTGGGTAAATCCCTAGCAGTGCTATTGCTGGGTCATAGGGGAGTGCTACTGATAGTTTTTTGAGAAACCTCCACATTGTTTTCCAGAGCGGCTGTACCAGTTTA
>NC_043706.1:26866711-26868049 GCF_006229205.1 Suricata suricatta | reverse complement strand
CTGTCTTTTTTCCACTGGACACTCTTTTCTGCTTTGTCAAAGATTAATTAGCCATCTACTTGTGGGTCCAGTTCTGGGTTCTCTATTCTATTCTATTGGTCCATGTGTCTGTTTTTCTGCCAGTACCATACTGTCATGATGATGACAGCTTTGTAGTAGGGGCTAAAGTCTGGGATTGTGATGCCTCCCATTTTGATTTTCTTCTTCAATATTACTTGGTTATTCGGAGTCTTTTGTGGTTCCATATGAATTTTAAGATAGTTTGTTCTAGCTTTGAGAAGAATGCTGGTGCAACTTTGAATGTGTAAATTGCTTTGCTTGATAATGACATTTTAACAATGTATATTCTTCCAATCCATGAGCACGGAATGTTTTTCCATTTCTTTGTGTCTTCTTCAATTTCCTTCATAAGTCTTCTATAGTTTTCATCGTACAGGTCTTTTACATCTTTGGTTAGGGTTATTCCTAGGTATTTTATGGTTTTTCGTGCAATTGTGAATGGAATCTGTTGGTTTTTTGAAAAAATAAACAAAATTAATAAACCTCTAGCTAGGCTCCTTAGAAAAAAATGAGAAAACATGCAAATAGACAAAATCATGAAGGAAAATGGATCTATTACAACCAATCCCTTAGAAATAGAAGCAATCATCAGAGATTACTATGAACAATTATATGCCAACAAACTGGACAATCTAGAAGAAATGGACAAATTTCTAAACACACATGCACTACCAAAATTCAAACGGGAAGAGATAGAAAATCTGAACAGACCCATAAACAGTGAAGACATCGAATCAGTTATCAAAAATCTCCCAACAAATAAAAACCCAGCGCCAGATGGATCCCCAGGGGAATTCTATCAGACGTTTAAAGCAGAGTTAACGCCAATCCTTCTCAAGCTATTCCAAAAAATAGAAATGGAAGGAAGACTACCGGACTCCTTCTACGAAGCACAGATCACTCTGATTCCTAAGCCAGGCAGAGACCCAATGAAAAAAGAGAACTACAGGCCAATATCCTTAATGAATACAGATGCAAAAATACTCAACAAGATACTAGCAAATCGAATTCAACAGCATATAAAAAGTATTATACATTATGATCAAGTGGGATTTATTCCTGGGTTACAAGGCTGGTTCAACATTCGCAAATCCATTAATGTGATACACCACATCAACAAAACAAAAGAAAAATGTCATATGATCCTGTCAATAGATGCTGAAAAAGCATTTGACAAAATACAACATCTCTTCTTAATAAAAACCCTCGAGAAAGCTGGGATAGAAGGAACTTACTTAAACATCATAAAAGCCATTTACAAAAAGCCCACAGCCAATG
>NC_043706.1:26782474-26866611 GCF_006229205.1 Suricata suricatta | reverse complement strand
TTTTGAGGAACCTCCACACTGTTTTCCAGAGCAGCTGCACCGGTTTACATTCCCACCAAGAGTGTAGGAGGGTGCTCGTTTCTCCACATCCTCGCCAACATCTATAGTCTCTTGATTTGTTCATTTTAGCGACTCTGACTGGTGTGAGGTGGTATCTCAGTGTGGTTTTGATTTGTATTTCCCTGATGATGAGTGAGGCTGAGCATCGTTTCATGTGCCTGTTGGCCATCTGGATGTCCTCTTTGGAGACGTGTCTGTTCATGTCTTCTGCCCATTTCTTCACTGGATCATTTATTTTTTGTGTATGGAGTTTAGCGAGCTCCTTGTATATTTTGGATACTAGCCCTTTATCTGATATGCCATTTGTCACTATCTTTTCCCATTCTGTTGGTTGCCTATTAGTTTTTTCAATTGTTTCCTTTGCCTTGCAGAAGCTTTTTATCTTGATGAGGTCCCAGTAGTTCATTTTTATTCTTGATTCCCTTGCCTCTGGGGATGTATCGAGGAAGAAATTGCTGCAATTGAGGTCTAGGAGGCTATTTCCTGCTTTTTCCTCAAGGGTTTTTATGGTTTCCGCTCTCACACTCAGATCCTTTATCCATTTTGAGTTTATTTTTGTGAATGGTGTCAGAAAGTGGTGTAATTTCATTTTTCTACATGTTGCTGTCCAGCTCTCCCAACACCACTTGTTGAAGAGGCTGTCTTTTTTCCATTGGACACTCTTTCCTGCTTTGTCAAAGATTAATTAGCCATATACTTGTGGGTCCAGTTCTGGCCTACCTCAACAAATCAGAAAAAGCACAAATTCAAAACCTAACAGAGCACCTAAGGAAACTAGGAAGGGAGCAGCAAGAACACCCCAAACCCAGCAAGAGAAAAGAAATAATAAAGATCAGAGCAGAATTAAACAAGATAGAATCCACAAAAACAATTGAACAGATAAATGAAACCAAGAGTTGTTTTTTTAAAAAAATAAACAAAGTTGATAAACCTCTAGCTAGGCTCCTCGGAAAGAAAAGAGAAAACATGCAAATAGACAAAATCATGAAGGAAAATGGATCTATTACAACAGATCCCTCAGAAATACAAGCAATCATCAGAGATTACTATGAAAAATTATATGCCAACAAACTGGACAATCTAGATGAAATGGACAAATTTCTAAACACACATGCACGATAGAAAATCTGAACAGACCCATAACCAGTGAAGAAATTGAGTCAGTTATCAAAAATCTCCCAACGAATAAAAGCCCAACTCCAGATGGATTCCCAGGGGAATTCTACCAGACGTTTAAAGCAGAGTTAATGCTGATCCTTTAAAGCTATTCCAAAAAATAGAAATGGAAAGAAGACTACCGGACTCCTTCTACGAAGCACATATCACTCTGATTCCTAAGCCAGGCAGAGACCCAATGAAAAAAGAGAACTACAGGCCAATATCCTTAATGAATACAGATGTAAAAAATACTCAACAAGATACTAGCAAATTGAATTCAACAGCATATAAAAAGTATTATCCATTATGATCAAGGGCGATTTTTCCTGGTTACAAGGCTGGTTCAACATTCGCAAATCCATTAATGTGATACACCACATCAACAAAACAAAAGAAAAAAATCATATGATCCTGTCGATAGATGCTGAAAAAGCATTTGACAAAATACAACATCTCTTCTTAATAAAAACCCTCCAGAAGTTGGGATAGAAGGAACTTACTTAAACATTATCAAAGCCATTTACGAAAAGCCCACAGCCAATGGTATCCTCAATGGTGAAAAACTTAGAGCTTTCCCCCTGAAATCAGGGACACGACAGGGATGTCCGTTCTCACCACTGTTGTTTAACATAGTACTGGAAGTCCTAGCATCAGCAATCAGACAACAAAAGGAAATAAAAGGCATCAGAATTGGCAAAGAAGAAGTCAAACTTTCCCTTTTTGCAGACGACATGATACTCTACAGGGAAATCCGAATGACTCCACCAGAAGCCTTCTAGAACAGATCGATGAATTCAGTAATGTTGCAAGTTACAAAGTCAATGTACAGAAATCAGTTGCATTCTTATACACCAAAAATGAAGCAACAGAAAGAGAAAGCAAGAAACATTTTGAATTTCTTAAGTTTTGTTTTGTGGCCTCATGTGGCCTCATAAACAAGGTCACTGTTACCTTGTTTATTTTCTGTTTTGATTATTTGTCCATTAATGTGATGAAGTGTTAAAGTCCCCTACTATTATTGTATTACTAGTGATTAGTTCCTTTGTATTATATTCCTCCATCCCCTCACTTTCAGTCTGTAAGGGTCTTTAGAGTTCAAATGCACCTGTTGTAGGCAGCATATAGATGGGTTTTGTTTTGTTTTGTTTTATTTATTCTGTCACCCTATGTCTTTTTATCAGAGCACTTAGTCTACTTACTAAATTACTAAAGCAATTATTGATAGATATGCACTTATTGCCATTTTGTTACTTATTTTGTGAGTTTAAAAATTTTTTTAATATTTATTTTTGATAGAGAGAGAGACAGAGACAGAGAGACAGAGCATGAGTTGAGGAGGGGCACAGAGAGGGAGACACAGAATCAGAAGCAGGATCCAGGCTTTAAGCTGTCAGCGCAGAGCCCAAGGTGGGGGTCGAACCCATGAACCATGAGATCAGGACTTGAGCTGAAATTGGATGCTCAGCTGACTGAGTCATCCAGGCGCCCTAGTGGTGTTCCTTTTTTTAATATTTATTTATTTTTGAAAGACAGAAAGAGAAAGACTGTGAGTGGGTAAGGTGCAAAGACAGAATCCAAAGCAGGCTCCAGGCTCTAAGCTGTCAGCACAGAGCCCGATATAGGACTCAAATCCATAAACTGCAAGATCATGACCTGAGCCAAAGTTGGGCACTTGACTGACTGAGCCACCAGGCACCCCTGTGGTGGTTTTTGTAGTTTTTCCCTGATCCTTTCTCTTGCACTCTCATAGTTTGTTGGCTTTATTTAGAGATCTATCTGGACTCCTTTCTCTTTATTCTTTGCATATCTATTACTCTTTTTTTGTGTGTATGGTAACCATTAAGTTATATGTAATATCTTCTGCATATAGGAGAAGTTGATGGTTCTTAATTTAAAAACCATTCTTTACTTTTTTGCCCAACCCACAATTTAGGTATATGGAATCATATTTTACATACTTTTATTTTGTGAATCTCTACTGATTTTTACAGCCATACTTTTTTTTACTGATTTTGTCTTCAAATTTCTTATATAATCTCACCTGTGGTCTTTCCTTTGTACTTAGAGTCCCCTTTAACATTTTTTGCAGGGCTGGTTTAGTGGTCATGAACTCCTTTCGTCTTTGTTTGTCTGAAGTTTCCCTTCTTTGTAACTATCATTTTTTTCTCTTCCTGCTTAAATTTTTTTTCTTTATCACTACCATTTACCATTTTAATTACTATGTGTCTTAAAGTAGACCTCCTTGGGTTGACTTTGTTAGGGGATCTCTGTCTCTCTTAGATTTGGATATCTGTTTCCTTCTCCAGATTGTAGAAGTTTTTAGCTATTATTTTTTTTCCAATAAATTTTCTACCCTCTTTTTTCTCTCTTCTTCTGGGATCCCTGTAATGCAAATATTGCTATGGTTGATGGAGTCACCTAAGTCCCCTAAGTCTATTCTTATTTTGCAAAATTATTTTTTCTGTCACTCTTCTGCTTCCTCTGGCTTGCTTTTTATTCCATCAAATGTATTTTTAAAATTTTTTTATTATGTTTTTCATTTGTTATTGGTTCTTTTTTTTATCTCTTAGTTAAAGGTCTCACTAATGTCCTCTACTCTTTTCTCAAGTTCAGTGACTGTCTTTAATATCATTATTTTATATTTTTTATCTGGCATATCACTTATATCCATTTTACTTAGGTCTCCTGCTGTTCTTTCATTTGGGACATATTCTTCTGTCTCCTCATTTTTCTGTCTGTGTCTGTTTCTGAGTGTTAGGAAAGTCAACTACATCTTCTCTTGAAGGTAATAGCTTTATGAAGAAGAGGTCCTATAATGCCCTGCATTGTGGTGTTGCTTATTCCCCAGGCCCTGGCACTTCCAAGTGTCTCCCGTGTGTGTTGTGTGTGCTCTGCTGTTCAGTCCTGGTTGCTTTTTCCTTCAGTACAGTTGTATGCAGAGGCTCTCTTTGCTTGCTGTGAGCAGAGTTTGGTGCCAGACAGGGATGAGACATGTCTTAACAAGGCTGTGCTGGTCTGCTTGGAGATACACCTGCTGTGCATCACTGGAATAAACGCCCCACAAAATGCATGAGTCAGGAGATGAGATATTGGTGGGGTTTGCACAGGTCTTCTGGGGTAAATGGCCCAAAGCACCAGGATTGAGGTCAATGTGACTGGGAAGGGTGGATCTGCTGAATCATGAGTCAGTTGGGGCTTGGTATAAGCGAGTTAAGTAGCACATGTGGGTGCCTTACAGGTGGTCCTGTGTTTATGCTGAGGGTCAGGAGAGGGAAATAGTGACTGCCAACTCCTTTATTCCTGGAGGGGTTTCCCCACCATCCCTGCCTCTCCAGGCCATGCTCTGAGGTAAGTAAGTAACTCACCCTTCTGTCTGCCCTTTGTGTTTTTCAAATTACTCCTCCACATTAAATTTCCACTGACTGTTTTGTTGTCTCTTGGAGCTTTCCAGATTGAAGCCCAGCAATTTTTTAAATTCTAGGCTTTAAGTCCCACTGGTTATAAGAACTCCCGAGATTTAGTCCCTCTCACTTTCAAGACCAAATGTTATGGAAATTTGTCTTCCCTGTGTGGGCTCCCTAATGTGATAGTCTATTTTTCACCCTTCTCTGTGCCCCCAGCTCCCTCCCCACTGTGGACTTCTAAGGTCCATTTCACTCTCAAACTGCATCTTCATACTTTCTACCTTCTTTGATTTGGCCTCTTCTCTACCTTTTGTTGTGAAGTTGTTCTGCCAATCTTTTGTTGTTTACAGGGCTCTTTATGCTGATGTTTTATCTAGTTGTATACATTGCTTGAAAGGAGTTTTTATGGCTGAAGAATATTCCATTGTCTTTTGGATATATGTTTTATATATATATGTGTGTGTGTGTATATATGTATATATATGTATGTGTGTGTATATATATATATGTATATACATATATATGTATATATATATATCTCATCTTTTTTTATCCATTCATCAGTTGATGAGCACTGAGGCTGTTTCCATAACTTAGGTATTGTAGATAATGCTGCTATAAACATTGTGGCACATGTATCCCTTTGAATTTGTATTTTTGTACTATTTGGTAGATATCTAAGTGTGATTGCTGAATCATAAGGTAGTTCTGTTTTTAACTTTTTGAGAAACCTCCATACTGTTTTTTACAGTGGCTGTTTGCATTCCCAGTTTACATTCCTGCTTGCAATCAGTTTGCTTTCCCACCAACATTGCAAGAAGATTTCCCTTTCTCCACAGCCTTGCCAATACCTGTTGTTTCTTATGTTTTTGATTTTAGTGATCCTGACAGGTGTAAGGTGATATCTCAATGTGGCTTTTATTTGTATTTGTCTGATGATGAGTGATATTGAGCATCTTTTCATGGGTCTGTTGGCCACCTGGATGTCTTCTTTGGAGAAATGTCTGTTCATGTCTCCTGCCCATTTTTAAATTTGATTACTCATTTTTTGAATGTTAAGTTTTGTGAGTTCTTTATATATCTTGGATTAAAACTAACCTTCTATCAGAATCATCATTTGCAAATATCTTCTCCCATTCTGTAGGTTGCCTTTTAGTTTTGTGGATTATTTCCTTCATTGTGTGGAAGTTTTTTATTTTGATGAGGAAGCATACCTCAAAATAATAGAAGCCATATATGAACCATTCACAACTAATATCATCCTCAGTGAGGAAAAACTGAGAGCTTTTCCTCTACAGCCAGGAACAAGAAAGGATCTTCACTCTCACTGGTGTTATTCAACATAGTACTGGAAGTCCTATGCTAGCTATAGCTAGCTAGCTATAGCGATCAGACAACATAAAGAATAAAAGTCATCCAAATTGGCAAGATAAGAGCAAAACTTGGACCATTTGCAGATGTTGTGATACTATCTATGGAAAACCCAAAAGACTCCACACACACACACACACACAAAACCTGCCAGAACTGATACATGAATTCAGTAAAGTTGCAGGATACAAAATCAATGTACAGAAATCTCTTGTGTTTCTATATATCAGCAATGAAGCAGCAGAAACAAAAATTAAGTAGTCAATCCTATTTACAATTGCACCAAAAACAGTAAGATATCTAGGAATAAAATTAACCAAAGAGGTGAAAGACCAGTACTCTGAGAACTATAAAACATTGATGAGAGAAATTCAAGATGGCAAAAAGAAATGGAAAGACATTCCATGCTCACGGATTGAAAGAATATTGTTAAAATGTCTGTCTTATCCAAAGCAATCTACATATTTAATGCAATCCCTACCAAAGTACAAGAGCATTTTTTACAGAGATAGAACAAATAATCCTAAGGTTTGTATAGAACCACAAAAGGCCCCCAATAGCCAAAATAATCTTGAAACAAAAACAAAAAACAAAGCTAGAGGCATCACAATTCTGGACTTCAAGTTATATTTCAAAGCTGTAGTAATCAAAGCAACATGGTACTGGAGCAAAAATGGGCACATAGATCAATAGAACAAAATAGCACACAACTATAATGTTTGACAAAACAGGGAAAGATATTATCCAGTAGGGAGAAGACAGTCTCTTTAAGAAATGGTGTTGCAAAACCTGGACAGCAACATGCAAAGGAAAGAAAATGGACCACTTTCTTATACCACATGTGAAGATCAAACAAAATGGATTGAAGACCTAAATGTAAGACCTGAAACCATAAAATTCCTAGAAGAGAACACAGGCAGTAACTTCTTTGACACTGGTTATAGCAACTGTTTTTCTAAATGTGTGTCCTAAGGCAAGGGAAACAAAAGCAAAAATAAACTATTAGGACTCCATGACTGACTTTGACCTCTCTCTACTGTGTTGTGTCTGACTCTTCCACTAGAATCCCAGGTTTAGATTCTATAGTCCTTCTTCCGAACCTACCTGACCCAAGTCTCTGTCTCACAGGACTCTGCTTTTCACTACTCAACAAGAGCTAAAAGAGTTGTGAAAGAATGAGCTCTTTGGTAAGACAGTTATATTGAAAGTATTACCTTCTGGAGATAATGCTTTAGACCAGCAACTCCAAGAGTGAAGATATCAGGCACTCTCTGAGGACAAAAAGGCTGCCCTTTCAGAATAGCCCTCAAGTTATAAAACTTTGGTAGCTTCCTTTTGTCTAAGTGTTGGCAAATCCCCTCCCAGGTGGAATTATTTGCCTAAGTAAGGAAAATACTAAGGCCACCAAAGAGAAAGATAATGTCTTGCAAGGTAAGAAACAAGTCTCATGAAACAACATTTTAGTCTTCTGGTAAGAAACTTCAATTCAAGGGCATAGTGTGAAAAGCCACTGGGTGGGTTGATGACTAGAGTGTCTCCTTTATTTCAATGAGCCTCTGTTCCTGTAAATAATTAGATTATCACAGATCCTGCCTTCATGTTATGACCTGATTGAAATCCAAACCTAAACCTGTCCTGGAGAATGTGATAAACCAGATGAGCCTGGAGCTCAGTTGTCACCACCTTTTCAAATGTAGGCCTCTTAATTAAAAAATTGTAAGCTAGACTTTGCCAGAGAGTCAAATAAAAACATCAAAAAGTGTCCTTTCAGTTAAGGGCAATTCCAAGGTTGGGGGTTGGAGTGGAAAATAACTCAGAAAGAGACCTGAGATGAAGATTGACCAAAGGTGAAGCATGTCCCCTGCCAGGGAAACTTTACCATTTTGGAGAGAAATTGCACTATACTGATGACCATGTGTAAACACAAACATCTTTCCTCCACTCCCAAAGCTTGTCTCCAAAAACAGGCCTGTCCCAGCATGTGGGGCAAAACATATGAAGCATGTGGAGCTCAGATATGAATCTGAGTGCTATGGAAAATAGCCAAAAAAGTGGCATCTTGTCAGCCACTGACAATACTTTAGATCCCTCTGTTCCTTGCAGGTAAATGTAAACTAGAACTTAGCCTTGGATCTTAGCAGAAAACAATTTAACACAAGAAGCATCTACATTCATGTGGCAGTGTTCAAGAGCCTGATAATAGACGCAGGGAAAAAAAAGTTAGATTTGTTAGTAGTAGATGTCATCTTGGGATGACAAAACTGACAAACGTCAACTTGAAAGCCAAGAGAAAAACATTCTTACTCCAGTAATATATTGACAGTAACCTGATGGTCTCCAAACATATGGGCATTTAAATAAATAAATTTTTGTAAAGTGTCTAATTAACAGCTAATGGTTGTCAGTGAAGGCTGGAATATTGAGAAGATAAATGGCTGGATTTAGTTTATCTTGAGTGTTCTCAATTTTTACTTCTTCTATCTTTGCCTGTAGAATGACCAACCATTCTTGGTCCCATCTTAAGTTCTTGGGAACTTAGGTAAACCCAAGAAGAACCAGGAACAGCCAGAAGATGACATTTAATGAAGACTTACCCAAACCTCCTTTCACTTTTGTTCCCAGAATTAGGTCTTTTCAAAGATTCAAATATACATTCTTCTGCACTTAGAATGAGCTTTATCCTTAAGTATAGCAAAGGTATTCCAGGATATTTAAGTCTATAAATAAACCTAGAACATTTATTCCTGAGCAGCAGTTGCACCAGAAGATTTAGGGGGAAATGGAATTAATTTTTATTTGGTTTAAAAACAAGTTCAAGGTTTAAAAAAATTAAAGTATGAATAACTTATGGGGTTATACATAATTTTCAAGAAATTATTATTGTTACATAATCTTTTACCTATTTTTAATGTTTATTTTTTAAATAGTTTATTATCAAATTGGTTTCAATATAACACCCAGTGCTCTTCCCCACAAGTGTCCTCCTCCATTACCACCACCCACCTTCCCCCCTCCTCCTCCCCCTTCAACCTTTGGTTAGTTTTCAGTATTCAATTATCTCTCAGGATTTGCGTCCCTCTCTCTTCTCAACTCTCTTTCCCCCTTCCCCTCCCCATGGTCAAGAAATTTTAATTTTAATATAGATAGTGAGATTTTAGGATATTTTACTTTGTGGTCAGTCCTGTGGTGTGTCATCTCCACACCTCCTGTTGTACTAGTCCTAGCTTTCCATTTAGGCCTAGAAGTCTGATCAATATTGTTCTAGATTAATGGAGCAACCTTGCTTCTGGGTCATTGCTCATTTTTCTTCACAAATCTCAGAGAAACAATAAGAATTAAACATCATTAATCATGACCAAATATGGATGGATGAGAAGTGCCCATCTGCATGGTTTGATCAATTTCCTACCAGAAGGTTTCCCAATTATGGTATGGAGATGTCTCACTGGTAAATTAAACATCAAGCATACATGATTCCGGATGCCCACAGGTTACCACACTTAATCATTGGTAGGATGTAGAGCAGATGTCAGATAAATTCAAGCTTTGTTCTCTTGGCCAAATGGCAGCAGAACCAGTAGCCATAGGAAAACAGAAGTTCCCTGGGCCTGCTTCCCAGGATGCCCAGCAGGTCAGCCAACCTCTGGGTCTGGCCAAGGGCCAAGCAGGACCCAGGTCTGCCTCAGGTACTCCCACACTGCATACACCTGTTGCCCTAGCCTCCCAATTCTATCTGTCTGGGACTACATTCCTGAACCAAGAGGGCAGGAAGAAATGTTTCCTCTTGCTTATGCCTTATTTTCCCTTTTATCTGTGGCCTCTTATTACTTCCTTTCTTGCTTTCTTCCAAAAATGTGTTTATTTGGATATAAATTCAGAAACAACAAATGGTATCCTGTAACTAAGACATCAACATCTAAATAAATCTTCTATTTGGCTAAGAGAAAGATTGAAATGTTGGTTTTCCCACTTTCCATTATCATGTCCACAAAAATGTGTGTGTGTGTGTGTGTGTGTGTGTGTGTGTGTGTATTCACTAATCTTCAATAGGCATTCAAGGAGCATCTACTCTGTGTAAGATATGCAGAAGGATGTGTGATGTGAGTGTACATACATATACAAGGATCACAAGTTCCCTGCGTGGCACACCATTCCCCACATACACACAGAAAACTTCCTCATCTTATTGAAGTCTGTTCAAATGTCAATTTTTCCCAATTCCCACTCAACTCTCTTTTTCCAAACCACTGTCAACCTTTTAATGTACATAAAATGCACTAATTTAACTTGTCTATTGTCCATTGTTTAATTCTCCTTACTGCAGTTCATATTTCATAAAGGTAGGGATCTTTTTTGTTCACTAAATTATTCACCAAGCACCTAGAACAGGGTCTAGTGCATGATAGACACTCAGAAAACTTATGTTAAAAAAGTCAGTTTCATATGTTACTTTCCCAAACATTATTTCTTTAAGTGAAACCAAAGCAAAGAAAAACACCTGATGAGTCATGAGAAAAATATTTTCTATATATTGATGGGATGCATTTAATCCTTGCCCCTGATAGTGACAACTGTACATCAGGAAAGCAGCAAGTCCCAAGAAGATGACACTAGAAATCAGACTCCTGGGTTCCAGTGTTGGTTCTCTCACTAACCACCTGGGGCAGGAGGCATGCTGGAGGAGGTTTCACTTTCCTCATTTGTAAAATGACAGGACTGGAATAGGTCATCTCCAAGGGCCTTTCAGCTCTAACTTAATGTTGCTCCAGGCATCTCTGGGAATGTCAAGGTCACTTGGATACCACCTTATACTGGTGCAGAGATTGCTAATTCTAATAGATGCTTGTCTTGGTGAACTCTTAGATCAATTAACCAGAACCATTATTGGTGAAAAATTGAGGCTGAGTTCTCAGAGCAGTTGCCCAGATAATAAGACACAAGTGGTCTCCATATGCTGTGGAAATCTGTGAAGTCCCCAGTCTTGTTCTCCAATGCCCAAAGAAGCATCTTACCCTCCAAAGAGGGTAAGATCCTCCAACTGAACAATTTCTCAGTTCTATCTCCAGAGCATAAAAAGTCACACAACATTCACACAAAAATAATTTTTTCAAAAGACTCTGATTGACCAACTAAATATCAGACTATTTGTTTATAAGTAAGGAAAGTACAGAGCCTTGGGAGAAACCCAAAAGAGCCTTGGAGCAGAATAGGTTAAGCATCTTCCTCTTGATTTCAACCCAGTTCATAATCCCACACAGTTCATGAGATCAAACCCTGCATCAGGCTCTGTACTGACAGCATGGAATGTGTTTGGAACCTTTTTCTCCCTCTCTTTCTCTGCCCCTTCCCCACTTGCATGCATACTCTCTTTCTCAAAATAAACTAAAAAAATAAAAGATAAAAAAATTAAAAGAAAGAGCCTTGATTAAAGACCATCTGGAAGAAAAGCCAAGAACACTTTGACCAAACTGGGCTAAAGGTGCAATAATCAAGACAGCATGACATTGGAGTAAGAATCAATAACAAATAAAAAAAAAAAGAATCAAGACCAAATCAACTGAGTAGAATAAATTATAAGATCAGACCACACAAATATATATATATCATATACATGATATATATATGATAGTTTCACAAATGATAAATGGGAAATGAATTATTTAATAAAGGACTTTATTCCTGACATTACACACCAAAATAAATTTATAATGGATTACAGAATTATATAGTCAAAGTTACCAATTTAAAAACTAGAAAACAATGTAGCTAAATATTTATCTGACCACTAGTAGATACAATGTTCCTAGGGATATGCACAAATATATATAATAAAAGAAAGATCAATGTGCAGGACTATATAAAATTTGAAATTATTTGTA
Source organism: Suricata suricatta (assembly GCF_006229205.1). Taxonomy (NCBI): domain Eukaryota; kingdom Metazoa; phylum Chordata; class Mammalia; order Carnivora; family Herpestidae; genus Suricata; species Suricata suricatta. The sequence continues at coordinate 26,854,739 of NC_043706.1, read as the reverse complement.
TAAAAACATTCATTAAATGAAAGATGAGCAATAAACTAGGAGAGGACTTTAAAACAATATGACAGACAAATGGTTAAAATTTTAAACAAAGCTCTTAATCAGTTTGCATTACTAGCTGTGTGAGTTTGGATGGGTCATTTAATCTTCATAAACTGTATCATTTTAATAAGGATAATAATTGCATATATCTCTCAGGATTGTGAAAATTAAAAGGAATAATACATGACAACATTTGGACAGTGAAGATATGTAGTAAAAGCTCACTAAATGTCATTACTACTGTCATTATGTGACCATTAAGATATTATCACAAATAAATTAAATATTTATTATAAATACAATAAAATTATGAATAAAGACTTAAAAAGCTGGTTCAAACCAGAAAAATACAAATGGAAATAAATTAAATACAAAATTCTCATTGTCTGTTGAAGCAGGCATGTTAAAACAGTAATATGTTTAAATGACAATAAGTGGAGTATGGGGAGTATTTTCATACCCTGTTGGTGAAAGTGTAAATTAGTATAATCATCCTTAAGAACAATTTATCAAAACGTGTCAAAGCTTATCAAATGGTATGAAATGATATTTATATAATTTGATCTAATAATTTTCTTTCTAGAATTTTATCTAAGGAAATAATCACTTATCTGCAAAGGAAAAAGTATATCAAGATTATTCCTCATAATAGCAAATACCAGAAACAACTTAAGATCTAATAAAAGAATGTTTCTTCCATCCATGCAATGGAATTATAAATAGCAGTTGAAAATCAAAGTGTAGAAAATATTTGGAAGCAAAGAAAAATGTTCAAAATAGTTATTCAAAGGGAAGAAAAGTAACTTACAACTTTGTTCTATATTTCTTGTCAACTTTGTAAAAAATGTTTTAAATACATAGACCTATATAAATAAATGTACATATATATATGTTCATATATATATCTGAAATATAAATATGCTTTATATTTAGGTGGTGAAAATGTAATATATTTTTTATATTTTCTTTGCACTTTTCTCTATTTTTTTAAATCTCTATGTATATTGGTTATTTTTTATTATAAAAAAATGTAATATATATTTTAATAGCTCCCAAGATCATTTTCATTCTTATCTCATGTTACTTTCCAAGCTAAATTTTTATCTGAAACTGGAAACCAAGAAGATCCATCAATTACTCAGTTGAGGATCTTATTTCCATCCAACTTACGATATGAGTCCCTCTCTAGGGAGTGGTTGGTCCAGTAAGTTATTTCTGGACCAACACAATCATGCTGGCTACCTCTGCCAGCTCCCTTTTCCCTTTTTAGGAAGTAGAGGCATATGCAAAGAGCTCAGAACTTGGAGTCTTCATATTCCCTGGGACAGAACTCTAGCTTCCTGGATCCCTTGACCTTGAGCTTAGTGTTGTGAATGGTGCATGTACTTGGAAAGAACCCTGAGAACTTCCATACAAGATAGAGAAGAGCTTGTGATGTAAAATCAATCTAGGGAATTTGGATTTTATTTATGATCAGTGGGAGCTAATGGAAGTTTTTAAACCAGAAAAGCAGTATAATCACTTGCTATTTGGCAAATATCTCTATCAGCAATGTGACAAAAAGACAGAAATGGGAGGAGCAAATTGATTACTGTTGAATAGTTTGAGAAAGATAATAAAGAATGCATCCAAAATGACATAATTAAAGAACAGATGTTAGATTAGTGAGTGTGAGTATCAGTGGTTACTTAGATGTAAAAGGAGAGAGAGGAACTGAGGATGAGTCTTAGATATCCTGCTAAGGAAATTATTTGGCTTGGGTTACTACCAATACACTATCTACTCTCCTTATCTTCTTTAGTCACAGAGCTCCCATTTCATTCAGGGTAGCAATCAATATGCCCAGCTAAAAGACTAAGTTTCCCAGCCACTCTTGCAAACTCAGCGTTACCATGAGTATTGTTAATCAAACATTAGTAGAAGTTATTAAGTGGAACTTCCAGGAGAGTTTCTTTTTTTTTAATTTATAATAGTTTATTGTCAAATTGGTTTCCATATAACACCCAGTGCTTCTCCCCGCAAGTGCCCCCCTCCATGACCAACTCCCCCCTCCCCATCCCCTTCAGTCCTCAGTTCATTTTCAGTATTCAATAGTCTCTCATGACTTGTGTCCCTCATTCTCCCCAACTCTCTTTCCCCCTCCCTCTCCCTATGGTCCTCTGTTAGGTTTCCAGGAGAATTTCTTAAAAAGACAATCGGTGTGCAGATTTTTGGCCCCTCTACTCCTTTCTCCTATACCCTACTTGGAACCTGGGTGTGATGTCTAGGGCTCCAACAACCATCTTGGATCATGAAATAATAATGTAACTGAATCCACATGTTTAAGAGTGAGGGAACAGAAAAATAGAAGTACATTCATTTCCTGAACACCACTATACTTTTATCCTATTTCTGTGTTGATCTTATTCAAATGTCTTTTATATTCAATGTCTTGTTTTAAGACAACTTATATGACTTCTTTTATTTTAACAATGACTAAATTAGTCATTGTTAACTAATATGAAGAACACAGAAAGTGGGCAAATTTAGTGAAATGGCAAGCCTAGCTTGTGTGATGCTGTATTTGAGGCACTCATATGATATCCAATAAGACTTATCCAGAAAGCAGTTGGAAATGTAAAGTATTGATTACAATCAGAATTTTAGATATGATCATATCAGCCAGAGATGGTGTATGCAGAAGGGACAGTTTAACCCCTAGAGATGACCAATACTTCAGTATAATTCTAAAATGTATTCCTTTATAAGAGAGCTTCAAAATACATAAAGTAGCGCTTCAAGGAGAAACAGACAGATTTACAGTCATACTCAGAGATTTCAGCACTGCTCTCAATAATCAGTAGAACAAGTAAACAGAAAAGCAGTAAGGATATACAGGATTTGGATAGCATTGTCAACAACTTTACCTAATTGATATTTATAAAACACTCCATTCACCTTGAACAGAATACACATTTTTCAAGTGCATACAGAATATTTACCATGATAGACCATATTTTGGGCCATAAAATAAGTCTCAGAGTGTACTCTCAGACTACAATGGACTTAAATAATGAAAAAATAATGGAAACTTATCTGTAAAGTCACCAAGTACTTGGAAACATGTTAATATGTTTAAATAACATGTGGATCAAAGAAAACAAAGATAATTAGAAACTATTTTGACCATTAAATAAAGTAAAAATAAAACCACACTTTAGAAATAGCAGGATGCAGATAAAGAAGTATTTAGAAGAATACTTATATTATAAAATTGCCTAAGGATAAAAGGTCTCAAGTAAAAAATTTCAGCTTCCTACCTAAGAAACTAGAAAACAAAGAGAATAAAACTTAGAATAAGCAGAAGAAAAGAAATAATAAAGACAACATAGAAAATCAATGAAATAAAAAACAGAAAGTGATAGGGAAAAAATTAATAAAACAAAAAGATGGTTTCTTGAAAACTCATCATCAGTCAAGTCTCATATTAAATATCCCCTTCTCAGTAAATGCTTTTCCTAACACTTAGTGTAAAACAGGTGTCCTCCTATTTTTATTCTTCCTCTAATTTCCTATCCTTTTGTTTTTATCAAATATTTTTATTTGTAATTTTACTGTCATTGGTTGTTTAAGATTTGTCTCTCTCATACTCTAGATTTCGGGAGGGCAGAAACTATACCCAGTTTTCTCATTACTATATACTAGCACCTAGGACAGCTTTTGACACATAGTAGGCACTCAATAAATACTTAATAAATTGATGATGGGAGATTGATTGCTTAAGGATGAGAGTTGTGAGAAGAGAAAGAAAAAGGAGAAGGAGGAGGAGTGGGAGGAAAAGAAGAAGAAAAAGAAGAAGAAAGGAAGAGGAGGAGGACGAGGGAGAGGAGAAAGTGATAGAAGAGAAAGGAGGGAAACCACCTAGGTGGGGAGGGGGAAGCTGAGAGGGAAGAAGAAGTGAGTGGAGGGGAAGGAGAAGGAGGAAGAGAAGGAAAAGAAATGAATGAATATGCATAGAGAAAAATGAGCCCCCCCCCAAAAAAAGAGAGGTAGATATTTTTCATCCTTTCAAAGTGGATAGTCAAGTCAAGAAGAATGATTTTCTTCAAAAGGTGAGGGCTAATAAGGGCTTAAACTATATGTCACTTATATGTGGAATTTGAGAAACTTAATGGAGGACCATGGGAAAGGGAAGGGGAAAAATCGTTTCAAACAGAGAGGGAGGCAAACTATAAAAGACTCTTGAAGGCAGAGAACAAACTGAGGGTTGATGAGGGTTGGAAGGGGGGAAAATGGATGATTGGCACTGAGGGAGGCACTTGTTGAGATGACCACTGGATGTTGTTATGTAAGTGATAAATCATGGGAATCTACCCCTAAAACCAAGAGCACAGTATGCCAGCTAACTTTTTTTTCATAATATTTTATTGTCAAATTGTTTTCCATACAACACCCAGTGCTCTTCCCCTTAAGTGCCCTCCACCATCACCACCACCTCTTTTCCCCCCTCCCCCATCCCCTTCAACCCTCAGTTCATTCTCAGCATTCAATAGTCTCTCAAGTTTTGCATCCCTCTCTCTCCCCAACTCTTTCTCCCTCCTATGTCAGCTAACTTGACAATAAATTTTAAAAATTCAAAAACATATGTCAACATATATTAGGAGATGGGATAAAAAATGAAAAAGAGAACATAATTAGAGAGAACAACATATAAAGTTAAAGAGGAATAACAGAAAATTGTACATTTGAGAATATGCCATTTGTTGGACATGGCTACAGCACAGAATACTAGAAGGGAAAATAAGAGACAATATGGAGTAGGTGGCATAAGTGAGATTCTGAGCTGTGTACTATAAGAAGTTTGGACTTCATCTAGTAGTCTTTGGAATCTCGGGAATTTTTTAAGCCAGGAGTGACAAACAAATTTGTATTCTAGAAAGCTGATTCTTACACTCTGAAAAATAACTTGGAAGAAAGGAAAAAATGTGAAAAGGAAAGGATAGCTTGATGGAAGCATGTCAATTGAGCAAATGAACAGAACTTGGTTACAGTTTAGACTGAGGAAAAGATGCCATGAGGAAGAACCATGTTTGATTCTCAACTATGTAGCTTAGCCAACAGAGGAGATGGTGTGCAAAGCAATAAAGTAAGGAAAATAGAAGACTTTGTAGAAGAAAAATACAATGAATACACTTTGGATAAAAATCAAATGCTTTATTTTCCATTTCTGAGCCAACTGCCTTCAGTCTGCCCAATGACACTATTAAGGAAACCTATCTCATCTTACCTGGACCACCTGACCCTCTCATCAGACCAAAACTCACCTCTTCCAAGGCACCATCCTCTTCAGTCCCAGAAATCTATTAAATGGCAATGAAACGACCGAATAAATGACCCTAGGCAATACGTCTAGGTGTTATCACCCCCAGGTTTCAACTGGGGCTTTGTTAAAAAATGTGCATGTTAAATAAAATGAGTTTGGTTTGTTAGAGCTACCCAACTACAATTGTTTTCTAAAGTTTACTTGCATTAATATTTTAATGTAATAAATAAAAATCTAAAATGAAAAGCATGAGAGCAGTAAAATAATAAAAAGTAAAAGCTGTATAATAATGACAATGTTTTGAAAAGAAGCACTTTCGGTGGTGAAATTATAGAAACCATGTGAGAGATATTAGAGCCATTCAAGACAGAATTGTCTCCTCTCCTGACTCCTGTATCTAAAATCAAGGAACAAAAGCCTAGCATCCTAATTATGGTATTAATTAAATTAATAGGATATCTCTGGGCTCAAAATACACTTAGGCTTAAATCCTAGCACAGCCGCCTCTTAACTCTGTGACCTTGATACTCATTGTGCCTCAGTTTTCTTTGCAGCTATTATCTGCAAAACCATGATAATAATTTCTACTTCATTAAGATTAAATGAGACTTATGCAAAGCACCCATATGCCCCAAGAAATGTTAGCTATTTTAGTAGTAATAATAAGATTTCCAGGGAAACCTTGCATCTTCAAGATTTACTATATCTATATGGTTAATTTCCTTATGTTATCATAGGCAGAAAACTGTCACATTTCTTTGTCTCATCCTTGAAAAGTTGGAGATGAATTGTAATACTGATGAACAATGCAGTTCCTAAGGAGCAGAAAGTACACAATGTGAAACACAAATAGAATCAAATATCATGTAAACAACTGCACAAAACTAACAATGCCTTTAGTGATCCTTGTAAAGACAACAGGAACAACAATTATGACAGTGAAGCAGCAATTATGGCAATTAAGTTTAATGGAGATAATTAAGCCAACTTAAATAAATGAGCATTCTTTAGATATCTTGCTTACTTCTTCCACTTAATGTTCTTAAGATTCAGAAGAGCAAAGCAATCATACAACCCAAAGTTTTCTTACAGAAGGGTTAAGAAGAAACCGCCAAAGCTGGAAGATGTATCACCTGTGCGCACACACTCTCCTAAGGGGGTATAGCACTAAGAATGAAGAGATGGGTTAATAAATGGATACTGGTTGTTCATGTGGGGCTCCCAGGCAGTGGCCAGAGATCTATTAATAGTTTCCTTGTGTTGTGCTGATGCATAGGAGCACATCCACCCCAATGTTCATAGCAGCACTGTCAATAATAGCCAAATCATGGAAAGAGCCTAAATGTCCACCAACTCATGAGTGGATCAAGAAGATGTGGTGTGTGTGTGTGTGTGTGTGTATATATATATATATATATATATATAATGGAGTACTACATAGCAATGAGAAAGAATGAAATCTGGCCATTTGTAGCAAAGTGGATGGACCTAGAGGGAGTCATGCTAAGCAAAATAAGTCAGGCAGAGAAGGACAGATACCATATGTTTTCACTCATAGGTCTAACAGGAGAAACCTAACAGGGGACCATGGGAAGGGGAATGGGTGGGGGAAAAGTTATGGAGAGGAGTGAGGCAAATCACGAGAGACTCTGGAATACTGAAAACTGAGGGCTGAAGAGGGAGGGGGAAGGGGAAGGGGAGTGATGGTCATGGAGAGGGGCACTTGTGAGGAAGAGCACTGAATGTTATATGGAAACCAACTTAGTAATAAACTAATTAATTTAAAAAAATAGTTTCCTTGTGTTTTCAAACCTGGAAAGCCTAAAAAGAAGTTCAATTCCAAAGTCTTCTTAACAATGACCGTGGGATTTCTAATAGGGTAAAGACCTTGCTGCTTAATCTTCTGTTCTCAGCAGATTACCTGTTGAAGCTCTGCCTGCCCTGAAATCATCTAGATGGAGCACAGAAGGAAGCTTTGATTTTATACCAAGAAAGAGAGAAAAGACTAACCTGTCTCAGATGACAGCCAATCTTTTATTGATGAGGTTTATGGGAAAATATATGGAAATTAACAGATACAGAAGGAAGGAAAATAGTATCTGTGATCTAAAACACTTCCCCACCTCACCTCCAGAGTTCTTTCTGTGCTTAAAAACAATCAAATAGAATGTGTAGCTACACAAGAGATAGAAGGTAGTGGGAAAAGCAAGGACTCAGATTGCCTGGGTCCAAATTGTGACTCTGTCACTTACCCATGTGTCTGATCTTTGTCAACTTACTAAATTTCTTTCCATTTCCTAATCTTTAAAATGGGAATAATTATAATATCTATAAGATCATTTATAGAATTAAACTGAATTTAATCAATGTAAGAACAATCCCTGATGTACACGAAGCACTCAGTAACTGCTACAATGGAATTACATGTGTATTGTTAACTTCACAATCAGCTGGAAGCTTATTTCATCATATTACTACCAAATTATATCTTTCATGGGAGCTACTCAGAGCATATGCAAAACATCCCATTTTTGTTATTGCTGCCTTGGGGAAGGGGTGTTCTTTTAAATCCAACTCATCAAATATATTATGTATTTGATTTAGAAAGTTCTGTTATATGACAGAATCTGGAATTCTAGCATGTTTACTTTTGTTTATGCACATTTTCTCCTATCCCAGCCATCTTTAGCTAGGTCCACCTTTTTCTAATTGTGTCTCCTATTCTTGACCCTGAGCTTTCACCCATGTTATATGCAACTCTTGGAACAAGTTTCCCACTCGCTGTTGAGAGACGATGGTACATGGATACTTTCATGTTTCTGCATGGTCAGAACTCTGTGAGCAACAGTTACTGGCATGGTGGGTTAAAGGATTATCGAATAGCAAACAAGTTTAGAAGTTAAAGAAACTTCTGGAGAAGGGGAGCGCCTGGATGGCTCAGTTGGTTAAGCGTCCGGCTTGGGCTCAGGTCGTGATCTCATGGTTTGTGGGTTTGATCCCCACATCGGGCTCTGTGCTGACAGCTAGCTCAGAGCCTGGAGCCTGCTTCAGATTCTGTATCTCTCTCTCTCTCTGACCATCCCCTGCTCGCACTGTCTCTCTCTGTCTCTCAAAAATAAATTTAAAGAAAACATTAAAAAAAAAAAAGAAACTTCTGAAGGGAGAAACAATCTGTTTACATTCCAAGGATTATAAACCTAGAGACATAATGGTGCCTCTGGAAATCTGTCTGTCTCTCTCTGCCTGTCCCACTCCACACTTCTGCCCAGAGAAAAGGAAAGGCAGATGTGCCAGCAACACCTACATAAGCTCTGAATTTCATAATTTTATACTCCAAATGCACAGATACCTCTGGTGGCTTTCACCACATTGCCCTATAGAAATTTAAAGCACGAGGAACCAACATAAGGTTTTCTATGGATGAAAGACTTGTTTCTTGATTCAGAGGTGTTGGGTTTATATATACTATAAATTCCTAAAGGACTGATATCCTAATGTGAGCACAAGCACATGTGTGTGTACCTATATATCTACCATCCATCCATCCAAACTGTGGCAGCCAGGTGGCAAGACATGTCAGACCCTTCACAAACTTCTTTTTCACTAACACTCATATCATCTCCAAAATTCGCCTTCTCTGTGAATCCACCAATGGATAAAATCATAAATTCCTAAAGGACTGATTCTAGTATTTAATTTTTCTCCTAGAGTTTGGTACGTTTCCCCTTTTTCTAACAAAAAAGAAATCCATGGAGGATTTTTTAAAGAACTCAGAGAACTAAATGATAAGAAAAAAAAAGTCAAATCCAAATATTAAAAGATTCACAAAATAATGCTGGTGTTGCATTGGGTTGGGATCCGTGCTTTGTTATAGCCAGGAGTCACTGAGTACAGGCACTTGGGAAATCACTCAGGTTTCTAGGACTCCTTCCATAGTCAGCCTTGCCTGCCTCCATTGCTTCCAGCTCTCCTTTTGTACGACATGGAGATAGACTGGAGCTCATACTCAGATTCTACCAATATTTATCAAATTTTAAAATGGGCTGATAAGAAAGCATGTTTTTTATTGTGTGCTTTGTTTTGTTTATATTTTCTGCCTGAAAGCCAAAGCTATATAGCTGCTGCATCTGGGCAATAGGACAGAGTGAGAAGAGATGACAGAGGGGAGGAGGGAAAGACCAGAGAACAGAGAAATATTTTTCTGTACTCTTAAGCTTCAGGGCCTCTTTCTGATACTAGTCTCCCAGGTGTGGGCTAAAATATAAATTGGTAAATGAGCTGGTAAGAAAACAAGCTGATAGGTATCCTACTGCTTTTTACCCAGCCCTATCCTCAGACAGAGATAGAGAGACAGAGAGCCAGGAAGGACAGATGGAGTAGAACCCTATCTGAAAGAAAGAACAGAGAGGCAAGTGCTTGGGAAGAAGAAACAAGATTGGGGAAGAGGGTGGTGGTTTGGGGTTCCATTAGGAGTAAAGACTTGGGTGACTCCCCTGCAGAGCCCTGTGGAGGTGGGAAGAACCTCAAGAGGCCACGGGTGCCAGGACAATTTATGAGACTGTGTCCTGGACACAGGGCTCCCAGCATAGACACTGAACACAAAATTTGCCAGAAAGCATTAAAAACACTGGCTTTCAGATGAGTGCAGATATGGCCCCATGTGTACTAAAGACCAGTGAACTCTCCCACTTGCTAGCAAGTGGCAGAAGAGAGAAGCAAGCCTACACATGGCTGAAGCCAATAGAGCCTCAGAAGCCAGATCCTGGGAACTTGCCTGACTGTGGAGCCAGCACCATGCTGCAGGGGCCACTAGGACTACAGAGAAGATGCAGATTGAATTTCTGACTACCCTGGCTAAATGGGCACTGAATCAGTGTCAGAGAGATTTTGTTGGGGAGATGGGCAAAATGAGTGAAGGGGAGTAGAGGTGCAGTCTCACACTTAAGGAATGAATAGGTCATAGGAATAAAATATGCAGCATACAGAATATGGTCAATGATATTGTAAGGGATGTTTGGGGACAGATAGTCGCTATACTCTATCCATTCATGGCATAATGTATGAACTTTTCAAATCACTATGTTGTACACCTGAAACTAATGTAACATTGTTTGTCAACTATACTCAAATAAAAAAAGAGACTTCTGGCTTCACCTTAGGATGCAGAAATCTGGGGAAAAAAAGAAAAAAGAGAAATATTATGATTTTTGTGCTGCTTTAAAATGTATTCCTGCTTTGTAAATACATCTCCAAGGCATCGACCTGTAAATACATTTCAATAGCTGGTTTTATGAACAGAGTTGCAGTCATTTCAACAATTAACAACCTGGAAGCTCCTTTCTCCCTGACCCCATGCAAAGGAAGGGTCATGGCTTGGCCTCTTGTCTCCTTTGAAGGCTTCTGCAAGTCCTGGGGTCAGTGACACAGTGGCAGTCCTATTATGATGGATTGGCTCAACCTGCTAACTGTTCCACCTCCCCTCTGCTGCTCTGCTAGATGGAACAGAAAGAAATTATAAAATCATTGGTGGTCATGGCCAACATCAAGGAAACAAAAGGTGCAGAGTTGCCCCAACTCTTTCCTATTTGATTTGAGAGCATCCTCTGCCATTTCAGGGGTATTAGCAAAGTCAGCCCCAGCCTAATGGAACAAGTAGTGCGTCTCTGTTCTTCAGAGCTCTCCTTACCTGTGAACTCACCAAGTCATGGACCCCAGCCAGCTGCTCTGTGAACTCTGTTATTCATTCCTACTCCCTCTTCAGAAGGTTTGCCACTGAGTATTTGGAAGTGCACAACACACAAAGTTGGAGCAAGTTCAACTCTGTAACTAATTTCAGTTGTTTTATTATCAATACCTCATGCCTCAGGCTCCAAAGGAAAATTACAACTGATTAAGTCCTGTGTTTTTATAACCTGTGTGCAGCTTCCCTCTGACTTTGATCCATTCTCATGTGGCATGGTAACTGGGCATGGTAATGGCCAAGTAATAGTATTCAGAATAGGATATTAATGATGGGTCACACCCCATGCAAATTACTGCACAGAAGGCTTCATTCCAATGAGCTCATCTTTGTTGTCTTGAGTTTATCATGAATCTTTTGCCTGGAATCTCATCCTTGTACTTGTATATTTTTGGATGTTCCTGGATGCTGTTTCCCTCTGAAATGACATGCTATGGTATTAAAAGACCTGAGAACGAGGCTGCTGGGGCCCAGGAGTGAGACTTTGTTACTCTGAGGCCTCACAATTTTGAGAGTGGTAATTTCTCCACTTTAAATATGAAGTTCTAGAAAAGGAGATTGCCAACTAATAATAAAAGTTATGATCCTATAATCGGTTGAGAGTCTAAGAAACAGTGTGTGTCTGTGTGTGTGTCTGTGTGTGTGTTTACTCACTCAATTCATAAAAATGGAGATAAAGAAACTGAAATCCAGAGAAGCTATGTGTAACTTGCTCTGGGATCCTTTCAGCTAGCAAGTGGAAGAGGAGAAGGGCAAGCCCAGATGCAGATATGCTGAACTGTCCCTCTGTGCTGCCTGCTCAGCCAGAGTGAACCAGCAAGGAAAGCAGAGTAATATCACTGGGCTGAGTGGTAGTCCCCAGAGCAAAGCCAGACCCAGACTGGCCCAGCTCCCAGCTCCCTCCACCTCTTCCAGTAAATACCCACAGAAAACTAAGGGGAGCCAAGCAGCTAATCATCCAGGGGCAGGTGGCCATGCTTCCACATCCATGGTGCTATATATCCTCTTTGTTTCTGTAAGGTTCCATCTGAGCTTCTTGAAACTCCAGATGGCATGAAAGCCTTTCTAGAAGCATGGCTTTCGCTAGTTTTTCTAGCAACAATATTCTTGGGAATCAATTCCCCTACTCCAGAGTTTCAAACACTGCCTTCAAGCCTAGACAAGTGGTAGATCTGCTCCTGGTGTGTCAGAAGACAGCCCTTCTCCTCCTCAACCTGCATCTTAAATACCATATGAAAAGCTGACATAGGGTCTAGGTGACTCAGTTGGTTGAGCTTTCAACTCTTGATTTCAGCTCAGATCATGATCCCAAGGTTGTGGGATAGAGCCTTGTGTCAGGGTCTAACTGAACATGGAGGTTGCTTAGGATTCTCTCTCTCTCTCTGCCCCTCTCCCTTCCTCACCCATTCTCTCTCTCTCTCTCTCTCTCTCTCTCTCTCTCTCTCTCTCTCTCTCTTTCTCCCCCTCTCCCTCTCCCTCTCCCTCTCTTTCTCCCTCTCTCTCCCTTTCCCTCTCTTACTAAAAAAAGGAGAAGGGAAGGGGAGAAAAGAAGAACAGAGAAAAAGAAAAACTGGCAGCATGTGGATCTTTCCCACCAATTCTGATTTGGGAGCAGAACCTAAACTATGGCATTCAATGAACTTTAGGAAAAGAGATGTCCCTAAATTTTTAAACTTAACAAGAGAAAAAAATACAATTTCTTCATAATAATAGTAAGAATAATACTCTAAATAGCAATCTGCAGAAGGTCAATCTATCCCTTTGAAGCCCTGTGGTCAGTGAAATCTTTAACCTTCATCTATGACTTGTTTGATCTCATACTCACTTTAAATCTTCCAAGCGCTTAGTCGCTCATTCTAAATGTATTTTCTGTGATATCTCGTAATTGTTGGCTTATGTAGAAGCCACATTAAGATATAAAGACTACTGATGTCAGTTGTACCTCTATGCTATCCACAGATCCTCCTCAGAGTTCCATCCCAGTATCCCCCCTGGTGGGCTTCTCATCACCTCTCACTGGGAATTTATTGCTACAGGTATTGGCTGGTCTCCCACCTCATCCTAATCATCAAAGCCACAAGCTCAGGACAGTGTTACTCAGAGTTCTTGTCTCCTAACACCAATGGGTCTCCACTCAAATGAAGGAAATACATATTCCTTGTCTGGCACAAGCTACCTTCCAGAATTACCTCATAGATGTCCCGCACAAGTCAGAGTTGATTGCTTATTCTTTCCCTAAACAAGTGCTAAGTCTTTGTTCATTCAGTACTTTCTATTAATGCTATACCCCTCATTTCCTCTTACTAAGATTCTGTGGCCTTTAGTCCTCAATATCCATTGAAGTCACCTGGTGCACTTTTAAACAGATGCATGCCCATCATCACACCTGTTCAATTGAAACAACACCTCTATGGGTAAAAATATCATGATTTCATAAAAGTCTCTCCCAGGTGACAGGCTTGGCCAGTAAAAGCTATTGGGAAAGCCCTTCAAGACCACTTCCAAATGCTTCCTCTCTACAGGCATCTCCTGAGTCTCACCTTCTTCCCTAAAGCCTGTGTACTTTGGGCCTCTTTGCACACACAAGAGCAGCTTGTTATCTCCTGTAAGAGCCTTCCCAAGGTCAGGCATACACTGGCTCTGAGTTTTGCCATAGGCTCTCAACTGGATTGTAAACTGCAGCAGGGGTGTGCTCCCATCTCATACCACCTGAGAGTGCCAGTACGGGGCTTAGCCTGGGACAGGTCCCCAAAATGTGTGCTCAGTCATAAGTGGCATCCACACACACATAGAAAGCTTCCTGATGTGATCTTCAGGGTTTATTTCTTACCCACTGCCTCCCATCAGGTGCCAATTAAAAACTTTATTTTCAAACTTTATTTCCCTACATGTGATTACTGGCTAGTTCCCCTAACAAGAATAATATGCAATACACAGCAATGTTGATTTAAAAATTAGAAAACCTTGTGGCGTGCATTTCAGGGTAGAAGCTGAAAGTCTACATAAACCAAAAAAGAGTTCAGTATTTCAGAAGAATAGATGTGAGTGGAAGAAATAAGATTTGAGATAAGCAGGAAAAAGGCCAGGAAGGCCTTAGCACCATTTTAGGACTTCTGCCTTTATTCTAAATGCCATCAGAGGCCATTGAAGGTGCTTAATTATACATTTTAGGAGACATCTGAAGAGTGACCTCCAGGGAAGGAACACTGGAGGCAGGGAGAAAGGAAGCAGTTGTAGGTATCCAAGCAAGAGGTAACCTGTGCCAGAACTAAGGCAGAGGCAGAGATAGAGAGAGCAATCAAAGGTACTGATTCTCAGCAAGTACCTTATTTGGAGATAAAGAAAATAGGAATAAAGAAGAAGAAAGACTGAAATGGCTTTCCATCTTCTGGTCTGGTCAGCTATCCAGATGATGACGTCATGCACTGAGGCCCAACGGCCAAAGGAGAAGCAACTCCAGTTCAGTGGCCAGTTTTTTTTGTGCCTGTCGGACATTTGGTGGCAGGTGTTCAGCAGATAATCAGATGCCTGAGCCTAGATTAAGAGAGCCATGATCATGTGAGTGCTACCTGAAACCATAAGAGAGGATGTGGCCACCCAAGGGAGAGAGGAAGGTAAGAAAAAAGGAAGCAGAGAGTGAAGGTGGAGGGAGTACCAGCATCTTAAGGGGGAGCAAACAGCAAGACAAGCAACTGGACAGAGGTAATAGGGATGGAGACAGTAACCATACTAATAGACTTGGGGAGGTCATGCTGGGATATCTCATAGGTGAAAGAATGGAGGAGACAGCACAGAAGGGGGCTGGCCTGGCCTGAATTTGCAAAGGGAAAGTGTGATGTCAGGTCCCAGCTGGTCTGCCCTGGATATCTCCATTTCAGAGCAGAGTGTACAGTTCAACACAGACCTTGGAAAAATGAATGTGTGGAGCAGGAAAGCTGCTTAACCCAACAGGCAGCTACTAAGACAGCTGCAAGACAGAAGGGGATGTAAGGGTGTAGAAAATGGAAGTCACCAAGTGACATGTGTAAGCGGGACTCCCCTGTAATCAAGTGGTGAGCCTGGGAAAGGCCGCCCCTCCTTCTGTCACCACTACATGCCCAAGGCACCCTGAGAATGCAAGTGTGGGCAAGTTCAGTCCTCCATGACTCCAGCGTCCATGCTGGTCTTGCAGCTCCCCTTGAGTCCCCAGAATATGACAGTGAGAGGGCTGGGGAGGTATATCTCTCATGTTCTCTGTGCTCGCTTGTCCATACCCTCACCCCTAAGTATTTCTGTTCCATCAACAGTTCTCCCTCTGAGGACCAGCCAGAAGTAGCATAAAATCACCTCAAACATGGTTTGAAACACTAGGAAGCCAGCAGCCAGAATTTAAATTAATCAGATTATAGTAGGTCTACAAAGAATACAGGATTGATATTGCCCATGGGTGATCATGAAAAACTTGTAACATTTAGGAGCTAGGTCAATGCGAAGGCCAGGTACATCCCTGGTATTAATTACCTAATACATATTGATTCTCTTGGCACTCCTATTCACATTTACAAACTATTACAAAGTAGTTAGGAGCAAGCATTACATGAACTGAAGTGACATTTGCTTTGCTTAGGAGTACATTTAATAGACACATCTATGCATTGTCCTTTGCACATGAATAATACTTATCATTCGTTATGACTTACATAAATGCCATGCATCATGAGAAGCCCTGCACACTAAGGATCTCATTTAACCCCTTAACAGTACTATGAGGTAGGTTCATTTTACTCACTTACTTTGATGAGTAAAGATGCATGCCCAGATAAGCCCAATTTCTAAATCCAAATACTTAGCCACTGTGCTATCTGCCTCTCATGCCTCAGACATTAATAATCAACCCTAAATAGCTTTGCTTTTGACACTAATGGGACGGGTAGTTGCCAAAAAAGAGCGCTCTGTTCAAACAAAATTTAGCAGTTAGCAACTTGAGATTTTTAATGAGAGAAAAGTGGGAATAAGTTTAAACTCTGTTGTCATAGTGCCCTGGTTAAAACCCTCCACTGAGTTCTTGCCATGAGATGAGTTTCTAATTCCTCAGTAGAGTAAACTGGCTGCATCAAGCCTGCCCGCCTTCCTAGCCAACTCTAGCAATCGGGCATTCTCTCTGTCCTCAGAAGATGTCACAGCATCCGTGCACCAGCACTTTGCACAGGCTATTCCTGCTCCCTCACACTCTTCCCTTCCCCAGCTTCCAGGGCCAGCTCCTAACACTTCAAGTCTCAAATTGGGCTATAAACCTTCCTGATACCTACCCACCCCATTAGGCTAGCTCCCCTATCAGTGACACACTTACATAGCCCATTGTAATTTTTCAAGATAAAATTGATTAATTTTATAATTAAATACTCACTTGTTTAACCTCAGCCTCCTTGGCTTTCAGGGTATGAGGACAAGAGCCCTGTCTGCTTTAATCTGCTATATTTCAGCCCCTGGCATTGTACTTGGCCTACAAATACTTGTCAAGGGAAGGGAGGGAGGGAAAGCAGCCTTTTTGCATCTATCACAAGTCCTTGGCACAGGCTACCCCATATGGATGAGCCCACTGGACCCATACAGGTCCATCCAGCCTCCTTATCTAATTTACAGTTAGTGCCATCTCAGCCAATGGTAGCTCCATTAACCATCATTCATGTACTATACACCACATTGTTGCTTTAATGTCTGCTATCTAATCTCCATGGCTGATGATATAGGTCTGATTAAGACCATTTCACAGGAAAATGGCCCTCAGAGAGATCAATTTGCCTAAAGTGTTCCTGGCCTTATTCAAGTTTCAGTGTTTTCACACATATGCATAGCATAGTGTTGCCAGATAAAAAACAGAGCACCCATTTAATTTGAATTTCATATAAACAATGAATAATTTATTTTGGTACAAGTATATCTTAAGCACTTCATGAGACACATTTATACAAAAAATAAAACAAAACAAAACAAAACTTCATTTAACTTGAAATTAAAATTTAACTAGGGGTCTTGCATTTTGATGTGTTAACACTACTAATGCTATTTGCTCAATCACACTACCACATTGAACTATAAAAGCTGGGAAAAAATGAACATTTAGTTTATTGTACCACTACTAACATTTAAATACTTTGTCATTACTCACATTCTCTACCTGAGTCGCCAAAGATGTCTAAAACCCTATGGTTGACCAATTGGATGGCCAGCTGGAAATCGGAGGATCTCATTTCCTCTGGAAACTGAGACACTTGCTTCCCTTTCCTCTAGCCCTGGCAGCCTGGGCACTAAGAGCATTGGTAGCCCATGGCCTCTTCCTCATGACTGACTGCTGGAACCTTCATCAACACCATTGCTTTCAACTCTGACCTGCCTGTTACCTTGCCTCAAAGACACTCAAAATATCTGGAAACATCTCTTCCCCAGAGGGTGGTAGTATTGTAGTAGGAGTATTTGTCATTTCTTCTCACTTTCCATTTCAATCATCTTTTTATATCAGCCCCGTGTTTACCCATTTTTCTAATATCATGAAATCCTACACCTTCTCTATTAGAAATCCCATGAGCATTGGTTTTATTATCATTCGTTACTCTGTACATATATAATATGCATGTTCCTTTTTTCTTGTTAGTAAAAAAAAAACTAAAATCAAAACAAAACAAATACACAAACAAGCCCAAAACCTAGTCCTGTATCTGAGACTTCTGTGTGACTTTCAAGACCATTCCCATCCCCAAGTGTTCTTGCCAAATTATGGCTGAATTTCCTACGTCTGAGAAGAGATGAAGTTGGGGAAAGGATTATTTAATTGCTGGAAGTAGAAGGGGGAAGGGAGGAGACAGAGAATAAGGAAAAGGAGAAACGCCCTGAGCCGTAAGTTCAACACTTAACCTTTCATCCAACCCATTTATTAAGACAGTCTTTTTCTTAATGAAAATATTTGACATATAACATTGTGTAAATATTTTAAGGTGAACAACTTGTTAATATGATGTATTTATATATTATGGTATGACTGCCATTGTCGTGATAATTAGCTGCTCTACCACATTACTTGTCTTTTCTTTTGAGCATCAAATGGATCAAAGTTTTGAACATAAGACCTGATATTATAAAACTCCTAGAATAAAACATAGGGAAGAAGCTTCTCAACACGTCTTGGCAATGATTTTTTGGATATGATACCAAAAGCACAAACAGCAAAAGCAAAAATCAATAAATGGAACTACATCAAACTTAAAACCTTCTGCACAGCAAAAGAAACAAGAAAGTGAAAAGATGGAATGAGCCAAGATGGCAGAGAGGAAGGGAGCTCTGTAAAATTCGTCTGCCCCATCAACCAAACTGAGAAGGACATTACTCTCATCTGCAAGAGTGGAAGGAGAAAATACATACTCCAGAAAGAAGACAACCTCAAAGATGCCTGAGTAAGTGAATGTGAACTGGGGAGATTAGAAAACGGGCCAGCCCGAGAGGGGTAGGAGAGGTGGAAGCCCCAGTCCAACACAGGAAGAGTGTGCAAAGCCCCTGAGAGACAAAGGGAAGAGAAAGAGAAACTGAACACACACATAGTACTATCTCTAAAGAAGAGACAAAGAACATTTAAGCCGGCACCAAGAGAAAAACTCTCACTCCATTTATAACTGCTGGGTAGCCCAAATCCCAAAACCGATGGCAAAAGGGAAAAAACAGCCTCCACCATGCGCCATCCCCTTAAGGAGTCAGTGGCCATGGCAGTGGCTGCAGTGGTGGCCCCAGAGGTGTGCACTTCAGCATTGCTATGGGAGTGGGAACACACACCTCATTTCCACAGCGCATCTTGCCTCCAGCATTGGCCTTGCGAATCCTAAATCCCAGAAGCCAATAGGGAAAAAATAGCCCCCACCCCTATGTAACCCTGGCAAGGAGTTGGTGGCGGTGGAGGCGGGGGTACCCGCTTCAGCTGCAGGAGCCTGCACCTCATTTCCAGGAGCGCCCGGAGCCTCAGGCATCAGCAGCGCAAATCCTGGCTGGCTCCAAGAGAAAGTGATTCCTCCACCTACATGATCATGAACCAGGCTGGGGGCTGGGAGTTGGCAGTGGCATCTGTGAGGGCGTGTACTTCTCCTACTGCAGCACACCTCGCCTCAGGCAGCAGCAGCACAAATCCCAGCTGGCACCAAGAGAAACTGCTCCCCCCTCCCCTACAAGATCCCAGCTGGGGCCTGGGAGTTGGCGGCAGCATCTGTAAGGGCGTGCACTGTGCGTCCTGCAGAGCACCTCGCCACTGGCAGCAGCAGCATATCTCATCCTTATCTCTCCCCTCAACTGGTTATACACTTTTAGACTGTCCATTGTCCTTTGTTGTTTCTGTCCCCCTTTATTTTTTTCCGGGCCTGGAAAATGCACCTTGGTTCAGCTGCGTGACAAGGAGATCACACTCATTAGAGTGGCCTGCAGTGCTTAGTTACAGCCGAGCTTAGGGCAACACCATTCTACTCTCTGCAGCCACCAAGGCGGGGGCCTCTGAGAGCTACACCAAACCATTCCTATCGGTGAAGGGGAGCTGCTGCTTTTTTTTTTTTTTTTGGTACTTATTTATTATTATTATTACCTTTTTTACTTAAAATTTTTTTTAATTTTCACTCTTTATTTTCCTTTCTCCTTTCTCCCTATTTTTTTTCTTTTTCTTTCTTGCAATCTAGATATATTCTCCCATATCTCATCCTTATCTCTCCCCTCAACTGGTTATACACTTTTAGACTGTCCATTGTCCTTTGTTGTTTCTGTCCCCCTTTATTTTTTTCTTTTTCTTCTCTTCTTTTCTCTCTTTCCTCTCCATTTTCCATCCTTCCTTTCCCCCTTCTAATTTGTTTGTTTGTTTGTTTGATTTGTCTGTGCATTTGCATGCTTCTGTTCCCTCTGTGTTTGTTTGCTTTCCTTCTCAGGGCTACCCCAAGAAACAAGCCAAAGTACGCATGATGGCGAGTCCCAAGTATTGCTGAGTAGGGAAATAAAATAATCAAACGCACAACAAAAGAAACTGAGAGACACCATTAAAAAAATATTTCCTGAAATGACAGGCCCTGGACAGTCAATAAGCCTCTTATAACAGAGCAATACTAACAGGTGCACAGTGCACAACAAGCTTTTTAAAACTGACAAGAGACAGAAAACTAGCCAAAATGACAAAACGAAGGAACTCTCCCCTGAAGAATCTCCAGGAAGAAGTCACAGCCACAGACTGCTCAACACAGACCTAAACAACATTGTTGAACAATAATTTAGAAAACTTGTCATAAAATTAATCGCTGGGGTTGAATAAAACATCAAGAAGCAACTGACACAATAACTGGGAACTTTGAAAATAGGTGTGATGAGTTTTAAAAGGCTATAAATGAGGTGAAAAATAAAATGGAGGCAGCCACCTCAAGGATTGACGAGGCAGAGAGAAGAATAGGTGAATTAGAAGATATAGTTATAGCAAAATAGGAAGCTGAAAAAAAGAAAGAGAAATTGATCCAGGAGTAGGAAAGGAGAATTCGAGACCTGAGTGATACAATCAAATGGAACAACATCCGTATCATAGGAATTCCTGAAGAGAAAGACAGGGAGAAAGGTCCTGAAGGGATAATAGATCAATTTATAACAGAATTTCCCAAATCTGGGGAAATAAATAGATATTCAAATTCAAGAGACACAAGGAACCCCCTTAAGACGTAATTTGAATCGACCTTCAGCACATATCATACTGAAACTGGCAAAACATAAAGATAAAGAGAGAATTCTGAGAGGAGCTAGGGAGAAAAGGGCCCTCACATACAAAGGGAAACCTATCAGAGTGGTTACAGACCTATCTAATGAAACATGACAGGCCAGGAAGGAATGGCAGAAAATCTTCAATGTGATGAACAGAAAAAATATGCAACCAAGAATCCATTATCCAGCAAGCCTTTCATTCAAAATAGAAGGAGAGATAAAGGTGTTCCCAAATAAACAAAAATTGAGAGAATTCATTACCACCAAACCACCACTACAAGAAATCCTAAGAGGGACTCTATGAGGGAAATGCAGCAAAGAATACAAGGTGCCAGAGACACCACTATAAACATGAATTCTATGGACAACACAATGACTCTAAAACCACATTTTTCAATAATAAAATTGAATGTAAATGGACTGAATGATCCAACCAAACGACACAGGGTAGCAGAATGGATAAAAAAACAAAATCCATCTATTTGCTGTCTACAAGAGACTCATTTTAGACCTGAAAATTGAAAGTAAAGGGATGGAGAAATATCTGTCATGCGACTGGAAGACAAAAGAAAGCCAGAGTAGCCATACTTATGTCAGACAAACTGGACTTTAAAGTAAAGGCAGTAACAAGAGATGAGGAAGGATATTATATAATAATTACAGGATCTCTCCATCAGGAAGAGCTAACAATTGTAAATATCTATGCACCAAATTCGGGAGCACCCAAATACATAAAACAATTAATCACAGACAGAATCTTATTGATAAGACTGTGTTAATTGCAGGGGACTTTAATACTCCTCTGACAGCAATGGATAGATCAACCAGTCAGAAAATCACTAAAGAAACAATGGACCTGAAGGACACATTGGAACAGATGAAATTGATAGATATATTTAGAACTCTGCATCCTGACGTTTGGAAATTCATCTTCTTCTCGAGTGCACATGGCACATTCTCCAAGATAGATCACATACTGGGGCATAAAGCAGTCCTCCATAAATACAAAAGAACTGAGACCATAACATGCACACTTTCAGATCACAATGCTATGAAACTTGAAATTAACCACAGGAAAAAGTCTGGAAAACCTCCAAAAATGTGGAGGTTAAAACCACCCTACTAAAGAATGATTGGGCTAATCAGGCAATTAGAGAAGAAATTTAAAAATATATGGAAACAAATGAAAACGAAAATACAACAATCCAAAATCTCTGGGATGCAGCCAAGGCAGTCCTAATAGGAAAGTATATTGCAATCCAGGCCTAATTCAACAAACTAGAAAAGGCACAAATTCAAAATCCAACAGAGCACCTACTAGAACTAGAAGGGGAGCAGAAATAAGACCCCAAATGCAGCAGAAAAAAAGGAATAATAAAGATCAGGGCAGAAATAAACAATATAGAATCCATAAAAAACAGTTGAGCAGATCAGAGAAACCAAGAGTTAGATTTTTGAAAAAAAAATACACAAAATTGATAAACCTCTAGCCAGTCTCCTCAGAAAGAAAAGAGAGCATCCAGATAAAGAAATCATGAATGAAAAAGGATCTATTACAACCAACACCTTAGAAATACAAGCAATCATTAGATATTACAATGAAAAATTATTTGCCAACAAACTGCACAACCTAGAAGAAATGGACAAATTCATAAATGCACATGCACTGCCAAAATTCAAATGGGAAGAGATAGAAAGCATGAATAGACCAATAACCGGTGATGAAATCGAATTTGTTATAAAAAATCTCCCAACAAATAAGACCCCAGGGCCAGATGGCTTCCCAGTGGGATTCTACCAGACATTTAAAGCAGTACTAATACCCATTCATCTCAAACTATTCCATAAAATAGAAATAAAAGGAAAACTCCAAACTCATTCTACAAAGTCAGAATTACCTTGATACCCAAACCAGACAGAGACCCAGCAAAAAAAGAGAACTACAGACAAATATCCTTAATGAATACAGATGCAAAAATACTCAAAAGATACTCGCAAATCTAATTCAACAGCACATAAAAAGAATTATCCATCATGATCAACTGGGATTCATTCCTGGGATACAGGGCTGGTTCAATATTCGCAAATCCATCAATGTGATCCATCACATTAACAAAAGAAAAGATAAAAACCATATGATCCTGTCGATAGATGCAGAAAAAGCATTTGACAAAATACAGCACCCTTTCTTAATAAAAACCCTTGAGAAAGTCAGAATAGAAGGAACTTACCTCTACATTATAAAAGCAGTTTATGAAAAGCCTACAGCCAATATTATCCTCAATGGGGAAAAACTGAGAGCTTTCCCCCTGAGATCAGGAACACGACAGGGGTGCCCAGTCTCACCACTGCTGTTTAACATAGTGCTGAAGTCCTAGCATCAGCAATCAGACAACAAAAGGAAATAAAAGGCATCAGAATTGACAAAGAAGAAGTCAACCTTTCATTTTTCACAGATGGCATGATACTCTACATGGAAAACCCAGCAGAGTCCACCAGAAGCCTTCTAGAACTGATCAATGAATCCAGTAAAGTCTCGGGGTACAAAGTCAATGTACAGAAATTAGTTGCATTCCTATACACTAATGAAACAGGGGAAAGAGAAATCAAGAAACTGATCCCATTCACAATTGCACAAAAAAACATATAAAATACCTAGGAGTAAACCTAACCAAGGATGTAAAAGACCTTTATGATGAAAACTATAGAAAACTTATAAAAGAAATTGAAGAAGACACCAAGAAATGGAAAAACATTCCATGCTCATGGATCGGAAGAATAAACATTGTGAAAATGTCATTGCTACCCAAGGCAATCTACACATTCAATGCAATCCCCATCAAAATTGCACCAACATTCTTCTCAAAGCTAGAACAAGCTATCCTCAAGTTCGTATGGAACCACAAAAGACCCCAAATAACCAAAGTAATATTGAAGAAAACCAAAACCGGAGGCATCACAATCCTAGACTTTAGTCTCTACTACAAAGCTGTCATCATCAAGACAGTATGGTATTGGCACAAAAACAGACACATAGACCAAGGGAATAAAATAGAGAACCCAGATCTGGGCCCACAAATATACGACCAATTAATTTTTGACAAAGCAGGAAAGAGTATCCAATGGAAAAAAGACTGCCTCATTAGCAGGTGGTGCTGAGAAAACAGCAACATGCAGAAGAATGAAACTAGACCACTTTCTTACACCATACACAAAAATAAGCACAAAATGGATGAAGGACCTGAATGTGAGACAGGAAACCATCAAAACCCTTGTGGAGAAAGTAGGAAACAACCTTCTCGACCTCAACCGCAGCAATTTCCTACACGACACATCCCCAAAGGCAAGGGAAATTAAAGCGAAAATGAACTATTGGGGCCTCATCAAGATAAAAAGCTTCTGCACTGCAAAGGAAACAATCAAGAAAACTAATAGGCAACCGACAGAATGGGAAAAGATAGTTGCAAATGACATATCAGGTAAAGGGCTAGTATCTAAAATCTACAAGGAACTCACCAAACTCCACACCCAAAAAACAAATAACCCAGTGAAGAAATGGGCTGAAGACTTGAAGAAACACTTCTCCAGAGAGGACATCCAGATGGCCAACAGGCACATGAAACGATGCTCAACATCACTCATCATCAGGGAAACACAAATCACAACCACACTGAGATACCATCTCACGCCAGTCAGAGTGCCTCAAATGAACAAATCAAGAGACTATAGATTCTGGTGAGGATGTGGAGAAATGGGCACCCTCCTACACTGTTGGTAGCAATGGAAACTGGTGCAGCCGCTCTGGAAAACAGTGTGGAGGTTCCTCAAAAAACTATCCATAGAACTCCCCTATGACCCAGCAATAGCACTGCTAGGGATTTACCCGAGGGATACAGAAATGCTGATGCATAGGAGCACATGTACCCCAATGTTCATAGCAGTACTGTCAACAATGGCCAAATCATGGGAAGAGCCTAAATGTCCATCACCTGATGAATGGATATAGAAGAAGTGGTATATATACACAATGGAGTATTACATGGCAATGAGAAAAATGAAATCTGGCCATTTGTAGGAAAGTGGATGGACCTCGAGGGTATCATGCTAAGTGAAATAAGGCAGGCAGAGAAGGACAGATACCATATGTTTGCACTTATAGGTCTAACAGGAGAAACCTAATGGAGGACCAGGTGGAGGGGAAGAGGGAAAGAGAGTTGGAGAGAGAGAGGGACAAATAACCTGAGAGACTATTGAATACTGAAAACAAACTGGTTGTTGAAGGCGGAGGGGAGAAAGAGGTGGTGGTGATGGAGGAGGGCACTTGTGGAGAAGAGTACTGGGGGTTATATGGAAACCAATTTGACAATAAACTAAGAAAAAAGAAAGAAAGTGAAACCGCAACTTACAGAATGGAAGAAAATTTTCACAAACCATGTATCAGATTAAGAACTCATACCCCAATGTTCATAGCAGCACTTTAACAATAGCCAAATCATGGAAATGTCCATCAACTGATGAATGGTTAAAGAAGATGTGGTATATATACCCAGTGGAGTACTACATGGAAATAAGAATCAAAAATGGTCATTTGTCACAAAGTGGATGGACCTCGAGGGTGTCATGCTAAGCGAAATAAGTCAGGCGGAGGACAGATATCATATGTTTGCACTCATAAGTCTAACAGGAGAAACCTAACAGGGGGCCATGGGAAGAAGAAAATGGGGAAAAGAAAGTTAGGGAGAGGGAGAGAGGCAAATCATTAGAGACTCTTGAATACTGAAAACAAACTGAGGGCTAAAGAGGGAGGAGGAAAGGGGATGGGGGGTGATGGTAATGGAGAGGGGAACTTGTGGGGAAGAACACTGGGTGTTATATGGAAACCAACTTGGCAATAAACTGTTAATAAAAAGAGAACTCATACAACTCAATAGAAACCACAAAAAAAGTTGTCGTTTATATTTATAAAGTGACTGTTTTTTATTAAGAAGCAATTTGAATAAAGCAAATAACACCCATGCCCATATTTACCTGTTCCCTATGTAACTGGAGAGTCATCAACTTCTGTGGAAGCACAAGGGGCAGCAGGCTCTCTTGCCTAACAGCAAGGCCTGGGGCACCACCTCCTCATCCACCCTCCGTTCAAATTCACCTGTCTAAAGTGTAGGACTCCTCTTCTTATTCATCTTAGATCCATGGCTTTCTTTTTTAATCCTACTACAATGTTATTGAAGGTCTGTTTACAGATGGTGTCTCCAATGAAGCTATTTCATGTTGCAGATAGTGTAGTAATTAAGGTAACTATGAAGGGTAAAAATTTGGCTCATATATGACGGACCTTGGGTAAATTATTTAATTGTGCTTCAGCTCCTCATCTAATACAACAGGAGAATTGGGGTGGTACTGAGGGCTCAGTAAGGGACAGAGTGCTGATACAGTGTCAGGCACAGTAGGCACTAAACAAATGTTCATCACTTTTTTCTTAGCATGATCTCATTCAAATCCTGTTTTCTGCACTGTATTCAAACTTCACAGAAAGATATTTAGAGCTAGTTTCTTAGACTAATATTTTTCTGTTTAGATGTCAGTAGTTTTCCCCAGTGTGAAATAATGGCATAATTAGCCCTGTAACTGTATAAATTAAATCCTATTAAAATTTGGTAAATGTAATGCAAGACAATCTAACAGATTCCAGACTACGTTACAAGTCTGAGGATAACTACCTGTCAGTCCTTAAGCAATTTGCTTCTTATCTTTAGTACTCACCTTACCCATACAAAGTAAGAAAGGGAGTTTAAATCACTTTTCCTGATCCTTCCAGCATCAAAATTTAGATTATCTGAAGTGTCAGTATTTGCAGACTGTAACTACAGTGGATTTGTTCATTAGCGATTGCTAACAATGCAGAGAATGTACATACTAAAAAGATTACTTATGTCAAGACCACATTTCTTTTAAAAATAAAAACAAAATCCTGTAATTAGAAACTTAAAGTAGTGCCTAAATTGCTAAAAACAACAGCAAAACACAGGAATGAGTCTGTGAAACTTGTTCACTGAGTACTTCGTGTTATTCTGTAAGGCCCACTCATGTCCTGAGGTGGGACCCGTGGTGAAAACAGGAGCGCGGGCCTCTTTCTGTACTTAGCCTGGGGAATAAAACATCCAAATTCCTGTGACATGCAGCCGTGTGTTCCCAGCTCAACACCCAGTGACACTACATTGGTAGCTTGAAGTCAAACAGTATTTGCACCATAGAAATTGGCAAAAAGGAAAAATCACAGGCTTTTAGCTCCACTCTCTCCTCTCCAGCTAGTTATTAATCATTTACCAGCACACCTTAATAGATGTTTAATTAGGTGCGTCTAACCCATGCAATTTCAAACCAAAAACTGGAACTTATTTTGAATTAATCTTCTAATTCATGGGATCCTTTACAATGACTGTCGAGTCAAGCAAAGTAGAATTTATACTACTATTATTTAAATATATGTATACATATACATATATACATGTGTGTGCATATTTAAAGTTAACAGTTTGTAGAAGAACAAAGGCTTTGTCCAACATGAGAAGCAGGACAAGTAAATAAATGATGCTTATAACAGAGCATATTTATCTTTCTTACACATGCCTTGCCTGGCCATATGCTTAAATCTCTAAATATTTCCCCTTCCTTCCTTCCTTCCTTCCTTCCTTCCTTCCTTCCTTCCTTCCTTCCTTCCTTCCTTTTCTTTCTCCTTTCTTCTTTCTTTTTTTTCCTCATTCATTCTCCTCCTTGTTCTGGGAAGAATTTATGATGTATATCTGTATATTAAATTGTTATAATACTGTTGAACAAGGATAGCCTACAAATGTGGACAGAATTCACAAGGAAAGATAGAGCAAGTGTTGACAGACATATTAAGCAAACAATATAAAAATAAAATTTACAATATTAATATCCAAAAAAATGCAATTAAAAGTAAAGGTTTCTTTAAAGTATTTAGCAAGATAAAGACTATATATAATAGCCACAAACATTTATTCGCCAAAAATTATTAACAGCAGAATTTAATATATGCCTTACAGAATTATACAGATCTAATAGGAAAAATTAAGTTAGGATATTTTCACTAGAATCCAATAAAATTAGAAAATTATAATAAGAATAACAATAAAAATAGTTTGATTGCTTAGATATTAAAATATACCTTTCTAAGTTAGCTATTCAATAAAACTGAAAATAAAGTTAAAATTAAAACTATCTAGAAAGCAATTAAATAATATTTTATACCAAAACAGAGATATAACTAAAGTAGTATTAATTGTTTGGGCTTATATTAGAAGAAGAAGCTAAGAAAATAAAAAAAATAAAGAAGGGAGGAAGAATCAATAAAGATATAAGCATTGAGATTAGTAGAAATTTAAAAAAAGGAGAAAAAGTAAATAAATCCTAAAAATGATTATTTACTTTAGCCATTTTATTAAATATAGATACTTACTTCATAGACCTGATTAAGGAATAAAGAGAGAATAAAAAACATACACAAATCAGAAAAGAAAAAATACAGATACAGATGGGCTTATAAGAATAATAAATAGGGGCATGTGGGCGGCTCAGTCAGTAAAGCGGCCAATATCAGCTCAGGTCATGATCTCAGGTTTGTGGGTTCAAGTCCCATGTCAGGCTCTGTGATGACAGCTTTTCATACTGTGTCTCTCTCCCTCTCTGATCCTCCCCTGTTCACACTCTGTGTGTGTCTCTCTCTCAAAAATAAAGATGTTTTTAAAAAATGAATAGGTAATAGTATCTAACTATGGCAATGAAGTTGAAACCTAGAGAAAATTTAGTGACTGTTCTCACAAATATCAAAAGTCAAAATTTCTCCATGAAGAAGGGAAAAAATTGAATATACTGAAAGGGAGTTTAAAAACCCACCATTGGGAAGAATCATGGAACCAGCTGGCTTCGAAGCTGTGTCCTACTTGATATTTATTTACTTTATTAAATAGTTTATTGTCAAATTAGTTTCCATAAACACACAGTGCTTTTCACCACAAGTGCCCTCCTCCACGTCAATCGACCCCTTTCCCTTTTCCCTCTCCTACTTCAGCCCTCAGATTGTTTTCAGTATTCAAGAGTCTCTCATGATTTGCCTCCCTCCCTCTCTTTTACTCTTTTTCTTCCCTTGCTCTCCCCATAGTCCTCTGTTAAGTTTCTCCTGTTAGACTTATGAGTGAAAATATATGGTATCTGTCCTTCTCTCACTGACTTATTTCAGTTAGCGTGACACCCTCAAGGTCCATCCATGTTGCTACGAATGGCCAGATTTCATTCTTTCTCGTTGCCATGTAGTATTCCATTGTATAGATCAACCACATCTTCTTGATCCATTCATCATAGGGGAGTTATACTGTTAATTTTTTGAAAAACCTCCACACTGTTTTCCAGAGTGGCTGCACCAGTTTACATTCCCACCAACAGTGTAGGAGGGTGCCCGTTTCTCCATATCCTCGCCAGCATCTATAGTCTCTTGATTTGTTCATTTTAGCCACTCTGATTGGTGTCAGGTCGTATCTCAGTATGGTTTTGATTTGTATTTCCCTGATGATGAGTGATGTTGCGCATTGTTTCATGTGCCTGTAGACTATCTGGATGTCTTCTTTGGAGAAGTGTCTGTTCATGTCTTCTACCCATTTCTTCACTGGATTATTCATTTTTCAGGTGTGGAGTTTGGTGAATTCCTTAGATTTTGGATACTAGCCCTTTATCTGATATGTCATTTGCAACTATCTTCTCCTATTCTGTTGGTTGCCTATTAGTTTTCTTGATTGTTTCCATGATCTCAATTCGTTTATATTTATTGAGAGCTGTTTATGACCCAGTATGTGGTCTATCTTGGAGACTGTGCCATGCACACTCGAAAAGAAAGTTAATTCCCTAGGTTCAGGACATACAGTTTTAAATATATATGTCAAATCCATCTGTCCCAGTGTGTCGTTCAGGTCCATTGTTTCTATTATTTATTTAATGTTAATTATAATTTTATATACATTTGCCTATAAAAAATGGAAATCTCCCTAATTCATTCTCTAAAACTTGTATATCCTGAATGACAAAACTTGATACACAGAAACCCTATAAACAAATATCACTTATGATTTAAATTTTTTTAATTCTAAGTAAAAGATAAACAGGTGAAATCTACACTGTATCAAAAAGAATAAAAGTGTATGATCAAATCATGTTCAACATAAGAATGAACATTATATACTATCTGAAAACATAACATCATGATTCTTTACATCCATAAGAAGGAGAATCATACAAGCACACCAATACACCAATACATACAAGCACACACTACAAAGACCTTTTGTAACAATTCAGCATCTGTTTCCCCCAAAAGTTCGGTTACGTTTAAAATTCAAAAACAGGGACGTCTAAGTGGCTCAGTCGGTTAAGCAATGGATTTCAGCTCAGGTCATGATCTCATGGTCTGTGGGTTTGGGCCCTGCTTGGGCTCTGCGCTGATAGCTTGCTCAGAGCCTGGAGCCTGCTTCAGATTCTGTGACTCCTTCTGTCTCTGACCCTCCCACGTTCATGTTCTGTCTCTCTTTGTCTCTCAATAATAAATAAGTGTAAAAAATTTTTTTAAATAAAATCCAAAACCAAACATCATTGTAAAATGAAAATATATAAAGTCATCACCACTAAAATCAGAAGAAGCAAGGATGCTCGTTATCACCTATATTATACAACATAGTTTTAGTGATCTGGCAAATAAAATGAGAGAAGAAAACAGTCCATATAAATACTGGGGGAGTAAAGATTATACTTTTCTTTCCCTGCTGATAATATGACTGAATACATATAAAATTCACGACATTTCAGAAAAAATTTAAAATAAATCAAAGAACTTGGTAAGGTATTTATTATCATACAAGATAAATATACTAAAATCCATAAATGTTTTCTTATACTGATGTTAAATAACTAAAACTGGATATTAGGGAAATGTTTAATTTATAATTGGGATAAGTTTATAAAATAAGAAAACATCCAATAAGAAATATTGTTCAGGCCATCTAAAGAAACTATAAAACCTTATTAAAGGACATAAAACAAAGTCATAACAAAGGGGAAAATATATCACATTCTTGAATGAGAAGATTTAATAGGATAATCATCAATTATGAAAAATTAATATACAATATAATTGCAATTTTGATTTTATTGAATTTGGAAAGAATGTGAATAATTTGGGAATTTGAAGGTTGAATAAAGTTATGTTAAAATCCATATGGAAAATAAGTTGCTGAAGAAAACAAAGAAAACACGTTTTAAGCATGTGAAGTGAGAGGACAAGGAACTTGCTTTTCCAGCTACTAAGGCATACTATAATATCATTATAGTTCTATAATCAATATAAAATGGTATTTATTGGCATAAGTATAAACAAATAAGTTAATGAAACAAAACAAAATTCTAGAAACAGATCTTTATTTATATGATAATTTAATAAATGACACATTTGGTATTTCAATTTGGTGAGTAGAGGTTGGTTTACTAAGTTAATGACGCTAGCACAAATGGCTATCCATCTGGAAGAAAAGGAAGGTGGACCACCTCATACTACATATAAAACTAATGCTAAATGAAATAAAATTTAAATGTAAAAAAATCATTAATAATAATTTAGAGTAAATTTAGAGAATGCATATATGAACTACAGGATAGATTAATCTGTTAACAAACAAGGGGGGAAGAAAAAGGATGGGGACTCAGAATGTATGTAGAATATATATATATATATATATATATATATATATATATATATATATATAATTAGAAAAATAGTTTAAATATGCAACTCAATATATTGTATAAATAAGTCAAAAGATAAATGACATACTGACAGCTAATATCTAAAATGAATATTATAAAGAGAATTATCTATAACTAAGGGCAATTATCCACACAGTGCCTTCTTAAATTGTTAATATAAAGAAAAGGTGTGTGTATGTGTGTGTGTGTGTTGTGTGTGTGTGCTCACGTGCTCACAGGCGAGGGCATGCTCTATATAGAGTGGGCAAAACTAATCTCTGGTGGGAAAAATAAGGACACAGGTTATCTCTGGAAACTGACTGGGAAGGGATTTGGATTACACAGGTGTATGCCTTTGTCAAAACTCATCAAATGATACACTCAAGGTTAGTGGATTCAATTATATATGAATTATGCCTCAAAAATATCTTAAACACTGGCTAATAATATGGACACAAAATATTTAGGGAGATATATGCTGATGTGCAGCTTACCTAGAAGTACCTTAAAAAATAAAATAAGATAGAATGATAGACAGAGGTAATGGTTAGATGGAAAATCAAAGTTAACTACTAGAAGATTAATGGTAGAATCCAGTTAGTGGGCACAAAGTTGTTATCTTTAAAATTCTTACCACTTTTCTTTGTATTAAGGTGTTCCATCATCCAATATGGGGTTTAAGGGATTGTTACAGGGAGACAAGTAAGCTGTAGTACAAGTGTACATAATAAGGTTCTATTTTAGTAAAGTAAACAATGACAAAAATACATTCCTGTGTGAGTATCTACCCAAATGTTCATATGCATGTTATAAGAACATGAAGACAATGATATAAAGATGCTCAGTCCCTCAGGGACAGGAATGGAGAATGAGAGGTCAATTCTAGATAAGAACAAAATAGAAAGAGGTGGAATATTTCTGTATACAAAGAGAGACAAAGATGGTCATCAACACAGTGTTGTTAGATCAGGGCAGTAGAACCCCAGATGATTTTAATTAATTTCCTAACAATTTTCTATAGGATTAAAAAAATCTTTTTTACATGAATCATTTATTATGTCTGCAATTTAAAAGCTACTTTTATTTCAGAAAACCAAACAAAACAAGAGAGCAGGAGAGACACAGAAGAGAATTTTTGTATTCCGATTCTTAAACAGACTGCCAAATCACTTCAGCCTCAGGCCCCCATAAACCCTAGAGGGCTCCCGCCTACAAGACATGGGCAAGTTTATCTTCTGCTCTCAGCTCTGAGCCAGAGGCAGCACAAATTGCACTCAGGAAACGGAATCAGGTACCACCAAGATTTGTTCTTCGTGGTCTCCAACGAGCCAGAACGCAGATGGCCAGGAAGACTCCAGGAAGCCTGCTCTTGCTGGCCTTTCCAAGGGCATCTAAAAGTCCCAACAACCATCAGAATTGGCAGTAGCATTCCAAGGGACTTGTTCTGCAGACCTGGTCTGTGCATCGTCACACCTGAGGCCTTTGCAGGACTCACTGTCCCGGCTCCAATCATCGCAGCCAGAAGGCTATGCACAAAAGCAGGCCTGGGGAGGACAGTCCTTTGAAGGAAGGTTGTGGGCTCAGGCACAACCTTTTGCGCCACCCATAGACCCAGGGTCAGGGGACAGCATTCCCCCGCTAGGCAACTAGGAGAAGAGGTCTCAGCAGGGGGTACCTAACAGACCTGCACTGAAGGAAACACCCCTTTCCCACCTCCCAGGATCCATTCAGGAGAGAGCAGGATCATCAATCTGTGCTCTCTCCTCTCAGGTCCACCATTTGCCCCAGGGCACCAGGCTTGGCAGACAGAAGGCTAGGATGTGAAACTTGAGGAGCCCAGGGAAGTTTTCCAAGGCTGCAGTTTTCTAGAATCTCCACCAATGGCAAGTGTCTTCCACATAAGTGAGACTCCAAAGATCCCAGCATCTACTCTTCTTCCCTTCCAAAAGCAAGGGACACAGAAACGCTGCATACATTGGTAGTCAGAAGAATTCTTGCTTTCATACTTTCTGCTTCTTTGTGAATTCCTACCCCCTGTAATATGCCCCAGAAAGTTCAGGAATGATGAGTGAGGCAGCAGCTGAGGGGATAAGTTCAAGCAGGTGGCATTCTCAAAGTAGCAGTCCTCCCATTTCATTCTCTTTCTGGCAACAGAAAAACACATCAATGTAGATTTGGGGATCCAGGCAATGTTAAGCACCTCTGCCAACAAAGTTCCTTATGCCCAGGTGACACCCTAAAACACATGTCACTGTGACAACTGGCCTTGAAATTGCTTTGTTTTGGCGTCACTCTATAAACAGCTTTCACCAACACAATCTGAGTGCCAGTTTTCTCTGGTTGAAGCAGCCCAACATTTAAAACAAATATCTCAAATGACACTTATAAAATGGAAGTGAAAGCTGACATCTGGAGTAGTTAAGCTGTTCATCCTGCTGTGCTATGTGGCATAAAGGTTAAGAGCCCACCTTCAGGAGGCAGATTGTAGATCTTGCTAGCTGCTTGATCTTGGGCAAGTGACTTACCTAAACCGCCTCCACAAAATGGAGATAAATGAGAGTCAGCCTCAGAGTTTGGTTGAGAGGCTTAGGTGAGGTAATACAAATAATGACTGAAACGTAGAGAGGAATCAATGAAGGTTAGCACTTTTATTATTGTTGATTATTTGGATGCATATTTTTTAACTTTTTTGTCATTTTTCTAATAACGTAAACCAGTTATCAGTGCTTTCACCCCCAATTAATTGCTGCAGAAGATGACGGAGTTGTTTGAAATACTTTTGGCCCATTGGATGTGATGTTCTTAGAGATGATAAAAAATAATAATAAATAATAAATTAAAGAATATAACACACAACATACTCACCCATGGACTTTCCACAGAAAATATAATTTCTTAACATGAAAATGAAATTTGTAGAACTTAGAGGGTTCTTTCATTGCAATTTACTTTTTAACTATACCAGTTAAGAGGAAGAAATACAAAAACAGAACAAGAACCTTTCTAAGGATGAGTTGCATAGCTTTGTCACTAATTAACTGTTCCACTTATCTAAACATGCTCTTGCCTTTGAACCTGCACCATTATCTGGCCCTCACTGTTGAAGACCTGACCCCATGTGTTCTCAGCTTCCACTGCAGCTGTGTGGAATGCTCAGTCCCAGCAGGAGCAGGGGCCACATCTTATTCCATTCTGTATCTCCAAAGCCAGTGACACAGTAAATATTTGTAAAATTTAAGCTGAAAAAATGGCTAAATGGGTCATGGGTATTAAGGAGGGAATTTGTGTTGAGCATTGGGTTATATATAAATGATGAATCATTAAATTGTACTCCTGAAAATATTACACTATATGTTAACTAACTAGGATTTAAATAAAAATCTGAAGGTACATACATTCATACATACATACCCCTTGTTATCCTCCTGATTTATTTTTCTCCAGCCATCTGGATCCCTGAGATTCTGACACATCCTCTCCAATATAACATCCCGCTGTAAGTTCCTCACACTTAAGGGACTAATTTCACCATCTGTCTTTGAAAGGAGCTGTTTAAGGGACTAGAACTTTTTTTCTTATAGCATTGACAAATCTACACCACATAATATTCTCTTATAGAATGTTTTAAACATGGGTATTATCAGGGCCTACAAGCAAGGCAAGAAAGACTTGAAAGGGCCAGAACCTGAAACAAGCTCATCGCAGGGGGGTGGGGAGGGATTTCAGGGGGGAGAGACACATACATGCTCTTTGGTAGGTTTTAGGGTTGAGATTCAGTGCCACAATTCTCACACCTACAAGAACAATTAGTGACAGTCTCAGTCCTAAAACTTAAACTGGTGCAGCCGCTCTGGAAAACAGGGTGGAGGTTCCTCAAAAAACTATCCATAGAACTCCCTTATGACCCAGCAATGGCACTGCTAGGGATTTACCCAAGAGATACAGAAATGCTGATGCATAAGAGCACATGTACCCCAATGTTCATAGCAGCAATGTCAACAATAGCCAAAACATGAAAAGAACCTAAATGTCCATCGAATGGATGAATGGATCAAGAAGATGTGGTATATATACACAATGGAGTACTACATGGCAATGAAAAAGAATGAAATATGGCCATTTGTAGGAAAGTGGATGGACCTTGAAGGTGTCATGCTAAGTGAAATAAGTCAGGCGGAGAAGGACAGATACCACATGTTTGCACTCATAGGTTTAACAGGAAATCAGGAGAAACCTAATGGAGGACCAGGGGGAGGGGAAGAGGGAAAGAGATTTGGGGAGAGAGAGGGACGCAAAACTTGAGAGAATATTGAATACTAAGAACGAACTGAGGACGGAAGAGGGAGGGGAGAAAAGAGGTGGTGGTGATGGAGGAGGGCACTTGTGGGGAAGAGCACTGGGTGTTGTATGGAAACGAATTTGACAATAAACTATTTAAAAAAATAAAACTATCTGGATCCTAGAAATATTCTAAAGATGGAATTAGGCATGGGGACCATAACCCAATCCCATCACTGTAACTGAGATGCATAGGGACCAAAAAATAAGTCTACTTATCAGGTCTGGTATATAAGTCACATCTGCCACCTCAAGTGCAGCTTGGCCTCAAATAACAGACCATTTACTGACCTCAGTCTATGTTTTAAGTCAGAAATTCTAAACATACCCTTTACACTTAATGAAAATCTACCCAACCATTTGTGCATGATGTGGTAACAGAGAAAAATAGTTATTTTCATTGAAAAGATTTATGATGTGCAAGTGTACATTGTACTGGGTAATTTGTAATGTAGCTTTATTTAATCTCTACAAACACTCAGAGAAACATTATTATCCAAATAAAGAACTATAAAGTGGTAGAGCTGAAATTCAAACTCAGCTTTTATCTGATTCGATATTCATGTTCTTTTTATTACATGTCATGTCATGGTCTCTCAACTTAACTATTCCTGTGCATGGCACATTTGTCTTTCTACTTGTATTTTAACCTCCAAAGGGACAGGGCTGTATCTTAGGTTCAGTAGTACTCTTTGCAGTATCCACCCTAGTTTTTAATATAAAGTATGTTTAGTAAATATATTTCAATTAATGAGTCCATGACCATTAGTTTTCAGTAAAGCAATTTCAATGGAAAGCATGACATCACAGTACCCATCCTACTTCCTTCAGTATGAGTTCACAAGTGGAGGAGTTTGCTCCATATAAGAAACTTAATGTTGCACAAATTATGGAAACTGCCATCCAAACCAATTCACTGCTTCAGATGCCGTATGTTCAGAGTCACAGTATAATTCTACTTCCATTGGCTGACCTCAGCACAAGGAGTAGCCTAGAGTAACCACATAATGAAAAGTGTAACTGGTAGCTAGTTACATGCTACAGGGGACTGGGTAGGACCTGAGTCATTGGTTCAGACTTCCTACCCACTTCAACCAGAGCAATCCGGCTGCATTTGTCCCCAGCTAAAACTAAACATTCATCATGATGTTACAATGTGCCAGGCACTTATCCAGGGCTTTTTAACTATTTCAATTTACCACTTCCAACATTGCTATGTGATAGGTACAATTACTCTCATTTTTAAAATGAGAAAACGAGATGTTAGAGAATTTTTGAAATGTGCTTCTCAGAACAAGTAAAATGGTGAACCAGGGCTCTGAGCCCAAGAGAAGTATCCGCA
Organism: Suricata suricatta; assembly: GCF_006229205.1. NCBI lineage: Eukaryota > Metazoa > Chordata > Mammalia > Carnivora > Herpestidae > Suricata > Suricata suricatta. The sequence continues at coordinate 26,817,434 of NC_043706.1, read as the reverse complement.
CTTTATATAGCATGAGCAAATAAAATTTCTTTCCATTACATTGAACAAAGAAATTTCTTTGGTGCCACTTAATTCCTTACTATGTTGGATCTTCTAACCAGAAGCCACAGATAAGGGCCTATCCTTATACAATTTCTCCAGCTTAAAAAAAAGAAATAAACATGGGCAGACAATATATACTAAATATTATACCATTACCTAGGGAACACTTAATTATTTGGAAAAACATTACAGTGTATATTTTTAATACTTCTATGGAATTTATGGAACAGTGTTGGGACTAGGACATTTTTATGAAGCTATATTGGAGGCAAGAAAGAGTAGTGGTTCTTAATGTGGGGGGGAGATTTAGTTCCCCCACCCACCCATGGACAGGCATTTGGCAATGTCTGGGGACAATTTTATTGTCACTGTTGAGGAAGGGGGTGCCACTGGCATCTAGCGGATAGTGACCACTGATACTGCTAAGCATCTTGCAATGCACAGGACAGCCTTCCATAACAAAGGATTATCCAGTCTAAAATTTCAATAGTGCCAAGGATGAGAAACCCTGAGAGAGAGACAGAGATGTAGGTGAGTCATTCTATAGGTAAATAATTAAGTTGGTGACTAGGTAGGTAAGTGGATGGATGGGTGGTTGGTTAAGACTGTGCCCCAGAAGTTACCTTTGAGTCAAAAGTGACTCGAAGTATCATGATTATCCTTCCAGTTTTGGGATGATCTTGTCTTGTGACTACTGGTCATCATTAAAATTTAATATGTCTTTCTAAGCAGGTAATAATATTATCAGTAATATTTAGAAATAATTTATCAGTCATCCTAAAGAGTAATGTTGAAACCTATAGAATTGACAAGTACTTATCATCATCCAAGATGTATAGTTATATGAAAAGAGAGAGAAAAGAAAGTATAAGATGCTATATCAAAATTCTAAAACTAATTAAAAAGTAATGATGCCAGGTGCCTGGGTGGCTCAGTCAGTTGAGCATCTGACTTCAGCTCAGGTCATGATCTCATGGTTTGTGAATTCAGGCCCTGTGTCAGTCTCTGTGCTGACAGCTCAGAGCCTGGAGCCTGCTTCAGATTCTGGGTCTCCCTCTCTCTCTGCCCCTTCCCTGCTCACACTCTGTCTCTGTCTCTCAAAAATCAATAAACATTAGAAAAGTAATGATGCCATTCGTGGAAATAAAAAAGTTGAAAAATAAGACCAATTGTGTTATTGTGGGTTTGGAGATTTCGAGATGCTTGGGAAACAATTCAAAACACGAGACTGAAACAGAATAGTTCTAAGATGAAAGTCTCAGCCTTGAAGTAATAGCTGAAGTCCTGAGACAAGAAAACTGTTTACTGGGGGAAAGAAAGTGGTAACATTGATGGGAACACTGGCTTTGGAAAGCATCCCTAAGGAAGAGCCAAGAAGAAAGAAAGTCACTAAAGGATTAGAGGATCAAGAAATTTTGACATCACAAAGGCTCAGGGAGGAAAGAGTTTAAAGTACAGGGTTTAGTCATTGATATCAAATGCTACAAGGAGTTCAAGAGAAAAAAGGTGGAGGAAAGATCAGATATTTTAAAAATTGACCAGTGGCCTTAAGAAGAGCAATAGATGCAGATAATTCAGGAATAGGTAATTTTTTAAATGGAGATGTTCCAGGTAGGCCAATTGTTTGAGAAGTGTAACAGTGCCAGAAAGCTAATTTGGATGATATTTTCCCCCTAAAATGAAAGATATTTAAATGTATTTTTTAAAGGTAGGAGATGGATAATTTCCTATCTGAGTCTCTAGGTGAAACTGTTGACACTTTTGATTTTGGCCTTGTCAGACCCTGAGTAAAGAAAAAACTACCGATAGAACTCCCTTATGACCCAGCAATAGCACTACTAGTGATTTACCCAAAGAATACAGAAGTGCTGATGCATAGGAGCACTGTTCAATAGTGGCACTTTCTACAATAACCAAATCATGGAAAGAGCCTAAATGTCCACCAATTGGTGAATGGAACAAGAAGATTTGGTATATATACACAATGGAGTACTACATGGCAATGAGAAAGAATGAAATATGGCCATTTGTAGCAAAGTGGATGGACCTTGAGGGTGTCATGCTAAGTGAAATAAGTCAGGTGGAGAAGGATGCTTACACTCATAGGTCTAACAGTAGAAACCTAACAGAGGACCATAGGGAGGGGAAGGGGGAAAGAGAGTTGGGGAGAGCAAGGGACAAATCATGAGAGACTATTGAATACTGAAAACGAACCGAGGGCTGAAGGGGGAGGAGGAGGAGGTAAGTGGGTGGTGGTCGTGGAGGAGGACACTTATGGGGGGAAGCACTGGGTGTTATATGGAAACCAATTTGACAATAAACTATTATAAATTAAAAAAAAAGAACCCTGTTAAGTGATTCCTAGACTTCTGACTTGCAAAAAACTTTAAGATAATAAATGGATGTTGTCTAAACCAATAAACAAACAAACAAACAAAGCAAAGAAGTTGAAAAAAATAAAGGTAGGAGAAGGTGTAGTCTATAAAAAGTAATCTCAATTTAATCAATCACTCTTCTTCTATGAGTAGAAGGAAAAAGAAAAGAATGATTATAACTATTTGAAATGTTAAAGTAACAAGGAAAATTTTACTTTACCAAATATACATTAGCCAAGAAGGATCAAATGCCTAAAACAATCAAAATCTTTTGGGTCTATTTCCGATTACCAAAAAAGTGCTGTAAAGATAACTGGACCAAAGAAAGATATCTCGGGGTATATTATATTAACATCTGTAAAAGTTGTTCCTATTTTCCTATTCAGATTAGATTTTACAGCTTCCAGGAGAAACTTATGTAAGATGTTTGGCATGAGCTTGCCAATCAATGCTTATATGTTAAAAGCAAGAGTAGTGTATTAGCTTAGTAAATTTGTTTTAATGCCAAGGGGGAAATAGTAGCACTGACCTGAAATGGTTCCAGTGCATGATAATCTATATAAAACAAAAGTGATGCAATATAATGACTACTGGTGATAAGAATAGCAGAGTAACTTGTTTGCTGCTTGGCAAGATATGGCCCTAAGTTCAATTACATAAACATCCTTTGAAAACTTGTTATGGAGTCAGGAAACCCAAATCCAACTAATGTAATTACAAAAGAATTTTCCACATTCTTAGCAAAATCCAGAAATTTGCATCAAAGATAGTCGTCATCCAGATTTAACACGAAATAAAACTTTATCGATTTTTGATACCTGTGTCAAACAAATATTAAATTAAATTAACATTAAATAAATTTAATGTTCCCTACAAATGTATAGCTATATTAAAATTCACAATATAGTATATGACTAAAACATGAGGGCACATAGCAAAAGAAGAAGCTTACATTTTGGGGCACCTGGGTGGGCCCACTGGTTAAGATTCTGACTCTTGGTTTTGCTTCAGATCATGGTCTCACAGTTCATGAGTTTGGGCCCCATGTCAGGCTCTGCAAAGCCTGCTTGGGATTCTCTCTTTCTCCTTTCTTTCTGCCCCTCCCCAGCTCATGCTGTCTCTGTCTCTATCAATATAAATAAGTAAACTTGAAAACTTTTCAAAGGCACAACTTCTTTTGGGGGGAAAACATGTATTAGAAGATGTGTTTTTTAAAGCAAAATGAGGACTTAGAGATCGTATAGTTCAAACTTCACCTCCACCTATTTGTGACCAGAGGGGTCAACATATGCTCAGCAAAGAGATTTCTCAGTTTTTCTTGATTTCTAAACTGAACCTACATATCAGGAAACTCAGGAGAAGTCTCCACCAGGAGAGTCTCAAGGCAAAGAGAGTAGCTTCACTTTGTCACACCTTCCCTTTAAAAAGGACTGAGAGTTTCTCAGTTTTCAGTGAGACCACCATCAAAGTATGTACTTCATACCATGCAACACTACTACAATCAGTTACATAATGAATCTTGACTTGAGCCCCAGCAAGACACCAAAAGCATCAGACCTCTGCTTTCACTGCATCAGATGACATCACCATTAAATAATACCCTAAAACCAAAAGACATTTTATTTCCTTTCACACAGGTTTCTACTCTTTGGGGTCTGAATATCAAATGACAATGACTTCCAACATATAGAATAACCGTCTCTTTTTTTTTTCAACCAAGTCATTAAAGATAAATGTATTCTCTACCATGCTCAAATTATCTTATCTCTTTAAGAAAATTTTAAAACGTTTTTGTTAAAGTGGGTACCAGTACATGCTCTAAGATTTGCCTCTACCATGTGATCATATGATGCTGTATTTTGGCAACTCTGTCATGCAGAAGAGGGTCCTGAAAAAAAAAAAAGAGCAAAAGAAAACCTGCAAAATATGCAAATTACACCTGATTTATACTTGTAGACTTCTAACACTTATTAACATAGAAATAAATTATGTTTTCAAACTGACTCATCTTATCAATTGATGTGTAGTCCTTAAAACAAATCAATTACCAAAAAAGAAAGGGCAGCATTGGAAAGGCAAACAGAAAGAATATGATGAATTATCAAATATATTTAATGTAAAAACTACTTCTTGTGCTTAAGAAAATGCATCAGCTTAGTTCTATCAGTGCTTTATTGATAAATCTATACATTGAAGATGTTTAAATGAATGGAGAAGAGTTATAATCACTTTATAAATTACTGTGAGTCAAATGGTTACTTCTGAAGCAGGATTTCCCAAACTGTGTCTCAAGGGAAAGTAGAGATATGTATAGGTGTTTGGAGTAAACAAAACTTCCATAGTCAGGTAGCATATTCTGTATACTCTCCCAGAGATTTCCAAGACACATTAATGTATCAAGAGTCTATTTGACCACAAAATCGTGTGTCCCTGAAATTCCTACTAAAACTCCAGTGGGTTTCAGGTTCCCTGGACAACGATTGTGAAATATTATTCTGAAGTCTCTCAAACAGTCCATTCTAAAAGCAGTTTGAAGAGTCTACCTTTTCAGTAACAATTTGCTTGATAAAGTCTTTCCTCAAAGATAATCCCAAAGCAGATTTCTGCTCAAGTATGTGTTAAATATCAAAAGGTCAGAGTTAGTAAGGTTTGAACCAGTGAAGGTTTAAGGACATAGGTATGCCACTACAAATATGAGGAAATTCCCATACTGGCATACTTTTCTGGAAACACCTCATAATCTTTCTTATCTACACCCACCCCTCCCCACACTCTAAAAAAAACCCAGCAAAACATCCACACCTGGCCACTGGTAAGACTGTGAACTTCTTGAAGCTCAACTAAATGTTTATCCTCCTCCCTCCCTCATTTCTACACCTTAAACCATCTCATTCTCCCACTTGAAACATATAGCTGGCCTCTGCTTTTCAAAAATCTGCTTTTGAAAAGAATTTGACATAGAAATCTCACTATGACTCAATTATCCAGTAAAACTTTAAATGCTACCTCTTCTAAAGATACTTATATTGTCCTGATTCTTTTCTTTGCAGTGCAGAAGCTTTTTATCTAGATGAGGTCCCAATAGCTCATTTTGGTTCTTGATTCCCTTGCCTTTGCAGATGTGTCCAGTAGGAAATTGCTGCGGTTGAGGTCAGGAGGCTGTTTCCTACTTTCTCCTTGAAGGTTTTGATGGTTTCCTGTATCACATTCAGGTCCCTCATCCATTTTTAGTTTATTTTTGTGTATGATGTAAGAAAGTGGTTTAGTTTCATTCTTCTGCATGTTGCTGTCCAGTTTTCCCAGCACCACCTGTTAAAGAGGCAGTCTTTTTTCCATTGGATACTCTTTCCTCCTTTGTCAAAGATTAATTGGCCGTACATTTTTGGGCCCAGTTCTGGGTTCTCAATTCTATTCCATTGGTCTATGTGTCTGTTTTTGTGCCAATACTATACTGTCTTGTTGATGAGAGCTTTGTTGGCTAAAATGAACAAATCAAGAGACTGTAGAGGCTGGCGAGAATGTGGAGAAATGGGCACCCTCCTACATTGTTGGTGGGAATGTAAACTGGCACAGCCGCTCTGAAAAACAATATGGAGGTTCCTCAAAAAACTATCAATAGAATGAACTCCCCTATGAACCAGCAATAGCACTGCTAGAAATCTACCCAAGGGATACAGAAGTGCTGATACATACATATACCCCAATGTTCATAGTGGCACTTTCTGCAATAGCCAAATCATGGAAACAGCCTAAATGTTCACCAAATGATGAATGGATCAAGAGAATGTGGTATTTATATACAATGGAATACTATATGACAATGAGAAAAAATGAAATATGGCCATTTTTAGCAAAGTGGATGGACCTTGAGGGTGTCATGTTAAGCGAAATAAGTCAGGCAGAGAAGGACAGATACCATATGTTTGCACTCATAGGTCTAACAGGAAAAACCCAACAGAGTACCATAGGGAGGGGAAGGGGGAAGAGAGTTGGGGTGAGAGAGGGATACAAATCATGAGAGAATCTTGAATACTGAAAATGAACCAAGAAGCTGAAGGAGAAGGGGGAAGGGAGAAGGAGAGTGATGGTTATGGAGGAGGGAACTTGTGAAGAAGAGCACTGGGTGTTATATGGAAACCAATTTGACAATAAACTATATAAAAATATTTATATTTAACAGCAAGTAAGTCCATCCCTAGTTAAAGAACACAGAAATTCTAAACTAAAAGGGAAATTATAGATGAAACTAAAGGCTCAAGGTCACACAACTAACTAGAAATAACATCAGACAAACATCATCAAAGTCCCTAACTTAAGACTGACCTTAAAAGACCCCATGATAATGTTACTTCCAAACCTGTGGAAACTTAAATCCTTTGATCAGTTTTTCTCCTTGTAGATATGAGGGGAGAGAATAGAAGTTCTAGACCTCATAGTCATCCAACAGGTACTCACTCTGTTCTTGTCACTATTCCAGACATCAGGGATATATTGTGAATATGAGATGAATTCCATGCCCTGTGGACCTAATATTCTACTGGTGAAGACAGAATAATGAGAAATATGTAAAATACATATAAAATGTAATGTCAAGTAGAGATCAATGTTATGCAGAAAATAAAGCAAGGTAAAGAAAGGGGTAAAGGACATTCTTTTAGATGCAGTGGTCAGCAAGGTTTCCCTGAGAAGGTGAATTTGGTAAAGTTCTGGATTATACAAAGAAGCACATGGAAAGACCCAGGATAAAAATCTCCTGGGCAAAGAAAACAGTGAGTGTAATGGAGTTAAGGCCAGAACCAGATGGGTGAGCTCCACAAAGGGCAAGTGTCTAACAGAGGAAGCAAGATTTGACCCTGCAGGACTTGTGGGTCATGATAAGAAGCCTAGATTTGATTCTGAGGATGATAGGAACCCTTGAAGGGATCTAGTCAGGACAGTGGCCTCACTTTAATGTGCATTTTTAAAAGGGTCTCTGATGGCAGTATGAAGAAATCAGACTGTGAGGCCATGTGGAACAGAGTAAAATAACAAGATCAGCCAAAAGACCATTGCAGTAGAACAGAATAGAGGTGATGTCTGCCTGGACCTGGGAGAAGTGGGGAGGGAAGGAGAGGTGTCTGAATTTTAGAGATAGGGGTTTGATGGGCTTTAGTTTACATTAAGCATGGAGGGTGAGGAAAATAAAGGAATCAAGGATTAATCATGTGCCAGAGCAATTGGTGCTAATCCCTGAGATGAGAAAAATGTGGGACAGAGTCCAGGGTGAGGTGACAGGAATGCAGATTCTACTTTAAGCATTTTAAAACTTGAGACACCTCATGTAATGTCTGTGTAGAGAAGTTACGTAGACAGTGTGATACACAGTCTAGGACTGGGGAAAGAACAATGTGGAAAGAAGCAGAGGGAGTTTGATTCAATCAATGGCACTTCCGGCTACATGAGACCTCCTAGGGAACAAAAGAAGGTAGCACAGACAAGACAACCAAGGCCTGTGTCTTGGATATGGTAGAATTTATAGAGTGGGAAGAGACAAAGTATCAGCCAAGGAGACTGACAGGAAGCTATCTGTGAGACCAAAAAGGAAAAACAAAATAAAACAAACAACAACAAAACAAGTTGCATGTTCCGGAAGCCAAGAGAGGAAGAAGGAAATTATCAATATCAATTATGTCACCTGCTATTGAATAACAGAATAAGACAGGATGGAGAATCAGACATTTGATTGGGCAAATATGGAATTCACTGAGGAATATGTTAGGAATAGAAATAAAAATAGTCCACAAGACTGTTGGTTAATAATTCCTCTGTGAAATGGGAGAGAGAAATAAGGCAGCCCCTGGCATGGGTGGTGAGTCAGGGAAATTTTTCTTTTTTCATGGAAAAAGAGTATTGAGATGACCCAAAAGGGGAGGGAAATTAGTGATGGGGGAGAAAGGAGGGCTTAATTGCAGTTATAAGACCTTTGGGAATGTGAGAACAGAAAGGACCCAGCACACAATAAGGGGATCATGAGAGAGGTGCAGAGACATTCATCCATAGTAAGGAGAAGGAAAGTGCAGTATCTAGACACAGGTACAGGCAGAGAGCTACTTTTAATTTTATAGCTTCTATATTCTCAGTCATAAAAAGAAACTAGATCATCAGCTGAGAACGAGGATAAAGGGGACACTGTAATTTAGGGGAAAGAAAGCATGAAGTAAACCTCTCTGAAGCAGGAAATCAGGCACTCACTTGAAAGCTTTGGGACATAAATGGAAGAAAAGTTGTTCTGTTCCTTGAATGCAAGGCTGGAGTAGGGCCAACTTGGAGTTAAGCAGTTTTGCCAGTAACACTGAATTTGGATACAAAGAAGTAGGAGTACACAATGGGATCTAAGTCAGGGTGGAAGTTAAGTTGTACACATGTCAGAGTCAGGGAATCAGGGTGGGGGCAGGATGATGAGTGGAGGTGACAGAGGAAGAGGGCTGTGAAGATGACAGTGCAAGGACAATGACATTGGTGATGGCATGTCTAAGGAGTTACCCTGAAAATAGATGGCTGAAATGAGGTGGATGGAGAGGCTGATAGAAGTAAAACCATCCAGGGGCACCTGGGTGGCTCAGTCGGTTAAGTATCCAACTTCACCTCAGACATGGTCTCACCATTTGAGTTGGAGCCCCGCCCGTGTTCTGAGCTGACAGCTCAGAGCCTGGAGCCTGTTTCAGATACTGTGTTTCCCTCTCTCTCTGCCCCTTCCCTGTTTGCACTCTGTGTTTCTCTGTCTCTCAAAAACTGAATCAAAGTTTAAAAAGTTAGAAGTGAAACCATCCAGGTATGGAGAGGCCAAAGTGTTGGAGAATCATCCACGTAGACTTGAAATTGTCACAGGTAATGACAGGTGGAGTAGTGAAGAAGAAAGTCAGCCATCCATATCAATCTTCAGGTACAGCCAGGGACAAACCAGGAATCCCAAAAACATAGAGAATGGTACTTAGAATGTATATTATGCAAAGTGAAATTGGTGAGGCAGAGAAAGACAAGTATCATATGACTTCACTCATAAGAGGAACTTAAGATACAAAACAGATGAACATAAGGGAAAGGAAGCAAAAATAATATAAAAACAGGGAGGGGGACAAAACATAAAAGACTCTTAAATATAGTGAATAAACAAAGGGTTGCTGGAGGGGATGTGGAGGAGGGAAGGGCTAAATGAGTAACGGGCATTAAGGAATCTACTCCTGAAATCGTTGTTGCTCCATATGCTAACTAACTTGGATGGAAACTAGACAATAAATAAATAAATAAATAAATAAGAACGTGTAGTTACAAGGAGATTTGGATTTTTAGGGCAAACAGGAGACATGGTGAGGAAGAGCAGGGTAAGCATTTCCCTCTAACTCCAGGACTAATCATTTATGAAGCTGAGGGGAAAACACAGCCACTATTTGGGCATTGTAGGGGAAGCAGTGTCTCTGTGGACTGGCAGGCCTCAAGTTGAGCAAAAAGTGAATTAATAATGGAACCAGTGGTTTTATAGTGCAGCAGAGTAAAATGTCTTATAGTCATATGCCCAGGGTTCCTCAACATTTGAAGCCAGATAATTCTATATTGTGAAGGTTGTTCTGTGCATTGTAAGATGTTTAGCAACATTCTAAGACTTCTACCCTCTTAGATGTCAGCCAACCAAAATTTTTTAACAACCAAAAAATTTCTGGATATTGCCAAATATCCCCTGGGGGACACAATTACCCAACTTGGGAACATCTGACCTAATGACCCTGGTGACATTCCTCTTTGACCTATTAGGTACCTAAGCTAAGCCATGGGAGAGAAAAAAATACATCCTTGTGAAGGGCTATCTTCTTCCAGGAACATACATCAAATTTCCCTGTATTAATGTGTTCAAGTATTACCCCTGTGTCAGAAACAACCTAAAGAAGACTACCTATTTGTTCCACATTTCCTATTGGCCCTAAACACCAGAATAGAATTGGTTTACTGTAGATCTCTCTAGTATATTACAGCTAAAGTTTTCAGGATACAAACATAAGCCAGAGAATTACTATACATGTCTCTGCAAGGGCATATGAAAACTTGACACTGGGTTTTCTAGAAAAGACTAGCTTTATCCCTAAAATTACTCTGCAGATTCTTCATAGAACAGTATATCTCACTACCATATTCAGTGGACTTGTGTGAATAAATGACAGTAGGACAAGCACACAGATATTCGCAAACAGCCTACTGCTAAACCATTGGCTGGCAGAGTGCCTGATGGTTGCTCCACTACAGTACCAGCATTTTGTAACCTGGCTCTCCCTCTGTCAATGAACTAGTTCAATCCAGAATCACTGATTTCCACATAACAATGTAATTACCTGTAATCCATGTGTTTAAAAAAGGAGAAACCACACATATACAAACACAAACACACATTATTTCCTTGAAGTAACCAGAATGAAACCAATAAAACAAATAGTCTCCTTTGGGAAGCTCATTTCAGCAAGGTTAACCATTTATGGGCTGGGGTGATTGGTCTCTTTGTACATTGGGTGCCCACATTCAAAGCTAAGAATTAAAACCCTATTAACAATTTGTCTAGGAGATTGTCCTCCTCAAGACCTGATCAAAAAAGAACAGATTTTTTAGAGTGCTGTAGTCTAGTGGTGGGAACTTAAGGGTAGGCGACCTACATTTATGGAGAAACTGTATTACTGCCCTTCTCAATGCTTAGAATTCATTCTATCCTCAGGATTTCCTTTGCATTCACACTTCTGACTAAGGATCAAAGCCCATAAAGATCGTATCAAATGGGCTTAGATATTCAGCAAATGCATCTCTCCCTGTCTTGCACCTTTATCTGCTGGTTAGCTAGATGGTCACTGAGACCCAACCCTTATAAAGGTTGGGCAAGAGAAAATGACTATGAAACCAAAGAGGTCTGCTTCACTTTTAATGAGCCACTCTTCAAAGAGGAGTGTGAGAGGTAGAATCACCAGCTGAAGCAAGGTCTGGGAGGTTCTGCGATCTTTACATAGCTGTGCTCTCCAGCCCTCTATAATTCCATCTGGCTAATAGCTTTCTGCATATTTCCAGGCTGGAATCTCCCAACTTTCTCAAGGAGGGCACAGCACAGTGGGCAACAATTGCAGGGCACTGAGAGCATTTTTTGCATCATTCCCCCTTTTTAATTTTTTAAGTTTACTTATTTTAAGAAAGGGAGGGGGAGGAACATAGAGAAAGGAGAGAGAGAGAATCCCAACAGGCCCTGTGCTGTCAGCACAGAGCCCAATGATCAATCCCCATGAACTATGAGATCATAACCTGAGCTCACATCAAAAGTTAGATGCTTAACTAACTGAGCCACCCAGGTGCCCCTTGCACCATCCCCTTTCTCCAAGGCATACTTTCCAGATGAGCCCACTAGGAATGCTTGGCCAAACACTTTGTTCCCTTGCAAGGCCTTAAGGTGGGGAGGAATGCCTCTCAGCTGCCTTTACTTAGCAGCCTGAGCCCTCCTGTCCTATTTCCTTTCCCTGTGTGGAAACTGGGAGGTTGGAAGAAACAAAATTTTTCTAAAATAATCATTCTAAGCAAAAAGAAGAACTTTTAAATCTGAAACTAGGGGGGCGCCTGGGTGGCTCAGTCGGTTAAGCCTCCAACTTTGGCTCAGGTCATGATCTCACGTTCGTGGGTTCGAGCCCCTCATCGGGCTCTGTGCTAACAGCTCAGAGCCTGAAGCCTGCTTCCGATTCTGTCTCTCTCTCTCTCTCTCTCTCTCTCTCTCTCTCTCTCTCTCTGCCCCTCCCTGTTCATGCTCTGAATCTCTGTCTCCAAAATAAAAAATAAAACATTAAAAAAATAATAATAATTTAAATCTGAAACTAGGATTAACCTGAAGGAAGCTAATTTCATCAGAAAGCAATGTGTTCATGCAAAATTCCCGGGACATTTGAAAATTCCCAAGACCTGAATTGGTCACCAGATTAGGAGCAAGGGTATTCCTTCCTCCACTCGTTCCTTAAACAATTTATCAACAAGTGTTTATTGGCACCTGCTATGAATCTAGCTCTGTGCTATGAATTTATAATATGAGATAAATGTAAGATATTCATTCTTTGAACAAGACCTGAGTGCCTACTGTGTGTCAAGCCCTAAATTTGAAAAAGGTTAATAAGACTCAATCCCTACTGATGGGGAACTCAGTCTAGTAGGAATGGTACATAGGTAGAACAGTTTCTCAACCTCAGCACTTTAGGGATTTGGGGCCACATCACCCTTTGTTGTGGGGCTGCCCTGTGTGTCATAAGATGTTTTGCCACACCTCTAACCTCTACCTCTAGAGCACCTCCCCCAAGTTGTGACAGCCAAAAACTTCTCCAGATATTGCCAAATGTTTTCTGGAGAACCAAATAGCTGCCCCGAGCCCCCATTGACAACATTGACATAGACAAATATTTTCAATATTGTATAATAAATTTTGGGGTGCCTAGTGGCATTTAAGCATCCAACTCTTAGTTTTGGCTTAGGTCATGATTTTGCAGTTCATGAGTTCAAGCCTTGCATTGGGCTCCGTACTGACAGTGTGAAGCCTGCTTGAGATTTTCTATCTTGTTCTGTGTCCCTCCCCCATGCTCACTCTTTTTTTCTCTTTCACAAAATAAAAAAAATTAAAGAAATAAATTTACTCATAGGGTTATATAGAATCTACAGTTGTACGCAAAAAAGCCTAAACATGATTGCCTAAGAAGGGACTAAGAGGAGATGATACTGAACAAGGCCCTGAAAAGAAAGTAAGAATTCAGTGGGTAGACAGGAAAGCCTAGGGACAGGGTAATGCCATTCAGGCAAACAAACAAACAAACAAAAAACAAGAATAGTGTGCATGATGGTGAGATGGCAAAAAGCCTGTAAGCACATGTAGAGCATGAGAGATGGCCAGTCTGAGAGATAGCTGGACAGAAAAGCAGCAGCCAGATTACTGAAGGCCTTGGCAACCACAGAAAACACATCAGCCTCCTTTCAGCTAAAAAAAGATGGATACGGATAGAATGTTTTAAGCAGTGATATGGTATGAATAAAGTTTTTTTTATTACACTGGCAGACATTTCCATTGCTCTAAGGAAAATTGAAGTCTAGTATGGACAAGAGAAATGTTACAGGCCATGTAGCCACATCCCATACATATAAAATAAATAGGACAGAATAATCATCATTAGTGTGCTAAAAAATTAGCAACTCATCTTATTGTTTGTATTATTGCATTCTTTCTATAAAGCAGCCTCTGTTTCTTTCACCACTAGACTGTGTATTTTTCAGTCACAGACAGGTATTGGTTTCTCTCTATGCCCTAATACCTAGTAAAGAGTCTGGCATGTTGCTGAGTTTTGGCAAATATCACTAGATGAATGATGTTCTAGACTAAGGGTCAGCAAACTTTTGTAAAGAGCCAGATAGTGAATATTTTTGACTTTGCAAACCACATGGGTATGTGTCTCAACAACTAAGCTATACCATTGCTGTGTAAACGTAGCCACAGATTGTGGGTCAATGAATGAGCAAGACTGGGTTCCAATCAAACTTTATTTATAAAAGCAGACAGCAGTCTAGATTTGGCCTGAGGGTTATGATTTGCCAACTTCTACTGCAGACAAAGGTAGTCTCAATGTGTAAACGAGGGGCAAATAACCAAGAATATTTTCCCCAAAGTAAACTTCCTCAGAAGTACAGAGAAGTCGATCTCTTCATCCTAACTTCAACTAATTGATCTGCTTTTACAGACACATGTACCCAATTACTCTAATAAGCTCAAAGTGATAGAACACTAGAAACAAAAGAGATCTAAATGAATCCCTTTCTTATTGCTAAGAAAAGGATTTCTTCATAATTCAGAGTGCCTAACTCATAGTGACCAATTTGCTCCGATACAACCTATGTGGGGGAGAAAAATCAAATGCAGAGATTCATAGGTGCAGAATTCCTGTATATTCACTGTCTCATGCATGTTAGAAGTGATCTCGGTGGGATGTTTGGCAATACCATCCTATCTTTTATCATGCCCAGTGCCAGAGGGCTACAGAGCCAGCAATGTCTGCACTTAATAAAAGTCAGGGCCACTCTAGGGTTCGAAAAGATGCCAAGGGGAAAGGAGAGCCTAGCACCTGACTCAGCCATGTACATAAAGCAATAAATAATCTATTAAACTTGGATTTATTGATAAGGAGGGCTTAAACACCAGCAGCCTTGACAATGACATTTCTTTAATAACATTACATCGCAAGATCCAACTCAGGAGAACTTTAAGAACCTATTTACTGCTAATTTAGCAAAGAGATGTCCCAAGGTTCTGTAATTTGATTTTCAGCACAAAGCTGACTTTCTAACACAATACTAGTTACAAGGTCTGAATCTCTGAAATATGTAAAGCTCTTGGTCTAGCTTCTCTTCCTAGCCTCCCCTGAAGATGAAAACAGGCTCCATATTTCCCCTGTCTTACAAATAAAAAAACAAGGGCAAGTGGAGCTGACATGGACGATAGTACTTCCCAGTTTGTGCAAGGGCCTGGTACATCTCTCTACCAGCTGAGCCTGTCACTGCATGAATTAGGGACATTTTATGGTAGGAGAAATGTACATTCTTTATTGATTTAATTTTTGTTGTAATCTTTAGGGTGGATCCCATTCAAAGGTTCCAAAGTAACTAGATAGATAAGACAACTTGCAGAAGCAGCATTTCCAGTGGGAAACATAATAAGAATATAGGAATTCAGTATCAAAATTTTCCTCGAAATAGTTTCAAAGTCAGAGGGCAGTTAGAAAGTGTTATCAAGGTAAAATCCCCGGTGAATTCCAAAACAGGACAACAGTATAAGAAGCTATCTTCCTTTCTCCTGTCAATAGCTCCTGATTTGTTGAAGTGAACCTCCCCTTTCCTTAATGCCTTGGTAAATCTAGGTTAACAAACTGCCATGCCCATCTTACATACACTGCTTTACTTAAACCTATATTCCCCAAACTTATACTCATGTGAGAGATCCTCACTAGAAGCTTAGAACAAGTTATTATGATAATCCACATTTTGACTGAAAAGATTTTTTATGGTTGTATGTCACCCCCAAAATGGGATAGAATAGAACAAGAGGCTCTCAATGCAGCTGCTTGTTGCATTCGAATGTGAGACTTCTTAGGAGCATTAGGACAGATACACCTGTTATTTTGAAAGTACAAAATATTGGTTAATTTGACCTCAAGAGAATCACACCTATATTTTAACTTAAGAACTACCTGAAAACATGGATACTTTTTTTTCTCTCACACAATTTTTGGAATAAATAAAAATGAACTGAGGTGACTGGCTGGCTCACTCAGTAGAGCATGTGACTCTTGATCTCAGGGTCAGGAGTTCAAGCTCCAAGTTGGGCATAAAGCTTACTTTAAAAAAAAAAAAGAACTTCCTCCAATGATGTAAAATGTTACAGTGTATGGCATCCAGTCTATGTGTCATCTATGTATTGCCATCTCCCCACCCTATCCCCCCAAAAACTCTTAGTTGTTATATTTATCTCAGATTCTCAACAGAGAGCAATTCATACTCTCAAGTAGGACCTAACTAAAAGGACATGCAAGTGTCCAGAGAAATTTTTGTTTGTCACATTTGGGGAGGAAGGTGGTACTGGTATCTATTGGGTAGAGAGCAGGGATGCTGGTAAACATCCTACAGTGTAAAGACACCTACCCCCCCCCCAGCAAAGAATTATCTGGTCCCAAAGTCAATGAAGCTGAGGTTGAGAACCTCTGGCTTATTTGAATGTAGGACTACTATGAACCAGACTGTGAAACTGCCCAAAACCTGAGGACCATTTTAGACTGTATTTGCAGCATCTACACTAAGAGTTAATATTCTTCTTGCACATGGAACTGGTCTCCCACCTTGGAGGAGAGCTGGCAGGGGGGTTGGGAGACTGGAGGGCACAGTCCATCCCTGGAGGGCCTGGATGGTTCCAGGTGGTTGAGCTTTGTTCCAAAGTCTGTCTGGATTCAGGCATACTTTTCAGCAGAGGGCATGAAATCAACTGACCTTTCTTTTAGGAAAGATGATTGAAGAGGTGGATGAAAATGAGGTTGAGGATAGACTGATGTTGCTTTGTGACCTTATACAACTCTACAGTATGCTTTAAATTTTGAAAGGGACACATTAAGCTTCCTCAGGAACAAAAGTTGATATTAAATATAAAATTAAAAAGGCAGGGGCATCTGGGTGGCCCAGTCAGTTAAGCATCCATCTCAGGTCATGATCTTGCAGTTTGTGAGTTTGAGATCTGCATCAGGCTCCTGGCTGTCAGTGCAAAGCCTGCTTAGGATTCTCTGTCTCCCTGTCTCTCTGCCCTTCCCAACCTCTGTCACTCTCTGTCTCTGCCTCTCTGTCTCTCTCTCAAAGTAAACAAACTTTAAAATTTTTTAAATAAAAATAAAAATAAAAGGCAGCAATTACATATATGGTGAGTTGTTTCTGTACATAGAAAATAATTTGTAAGGTTAGGCCTTGTCTGACCACTGGGTCTTAAATGTTTTAATTAAAATATATTTTATGACTGCAGAAGTGGTACATTCCTAGGACGAAGTTGGCAGTGGACTCCAGGTTGAGGTGCAACATATGGAAGGGCACAAGAACAAATAGCATTCAACACCTCCAGAGGTTGGAGAACTCCAGGTAAGTGGTATGCTTGTGGCAAAATCCTGAAGGAGGGTGTAGTAGGGCCATGAGGACCAAACTTGCCTTGACTATCTCTGACAGAGGGGACATTTGATGGCTGCTTGAACAGGTTTCTTCATACCTCAGAGGAGAGCACACATACTTGGGCATCCAACCAAGTGGTAAGACTTATACATTCTCTGAGTTGATTCCTTACTTTCCATGCCCCACCACCTTCCCACTTCCTTGAGGTCAGAATGTCAAACTCTGCACCTGGCAAAGCTGTACCCATTCATCCAAGTCCATTAACTTTATTTGTGGGCTCTATTTGGAGGCATCAGGAACCTCAGTCACCAGAATGGAAGGAGAATCTGGAAATGGAGGCATGTGCATAAATACATAGGAAGTGAGGAGAGGAAGTAGAACACCCACATGTAGTTCAAGCCAGCATCAATGTTCAAGGGGTGTGGTTTAGTAGGTGAATTATGAGTACAGTAGGTTCTAGGAAATAATATCATCCCAATCAATTTGAAGGAGGGCCTCAGGAACTAACCAAGTAGACGGTTCAGTGTACTATTAGGAAA
Source organism: Suricata suricatta (assembly GCF_006229205.1). Lineage (NCBI taxonomy): Eukaryota > Metazoa > Chordata > Mammalia > Carnivora > Herpestidae > Suricata > Suricata suricatta. The sequence goes on along the minus strand of NC_043706.1, from coordinate 26,799,760 downwards.
ACCAGCAAGAGTTCATAAAAAGTCTGAGGGAAGCAGCTGGAACAATCCAATCAGTGTGCACTGAAAGCCATGGAAAGTTTGACATGGTTGCAGTCCCATGTTAGAGACAGAGAGCAGTAGAGAGGAACCCTAAAAGACTGACCCTGGTAGGGTCCTTATCAGCCCTGGTGGGGACTCTGTAGTTGGTAGTATAGATTGTGAGCTCTGGCAGTGGGCTTAATGCACAGTGGTGACTTATCTAATGCACATCTTAGAAAGATCACTAGAGGGGCACCTGGGTGGCTTAGTCGGTTAAGCCTCCGACTTCGGCTCAGGTCAGATCTCATGTTCGTGGGTTCGAGCCCCGCGTCAGGCTCTGTGCTGACAGCTAGCTCAGAGCCTGGAGCTGCTTCCGGTCCTGTGTCTCCTTCTCTCTCTGCCCCTCCCCCTCTCATGCTCCGTCTCTCTCTGTATCAAAAATAAATAAAACATTAAAAAAAATAAAGAAAGATCACTCGAGCACCTGGGTAGAGTGAAGTGGTGAATTAGACAACACGTGGACAGAAGGGGAGAAAAGACAAGACTGTGGGTGTTTATGAAGGAAATCAGTTGTACTTCACTGATCTCTAACTAGATGCTGCATATCATGCCTCATCATTCATTTGCTCAAAATCACCATCTTTTCACCCAAACATCTCTCCCCCATCTACTTCCCCATTTCCTCCTTGGTTTTTTAAGTCTTGAAGATAGGAATCTTAAGACCATCTTTGACTCCTCCCTCTTTAAGAACCGTTAATCCTGCCTCTGTCCATGTACTCTGTCTGTCCCTTTCTGTTCAATGGCCTTCTCCCTAGCCCAGCCCCAGGCACATTGGACAGTTGATCCTGCAGTCTCCTGTCTAACATCTTCCCTCTCTAATCCACTGTAATTCACTCTCAAAGCAATGACACACATTTCTTTTTCTGCCCGGCATGATGTGGCCCTTAGATATATTTGCATTTCTCTCTCTGCAAATCTTTGATTACAGCCAAACTGATCTTCTCAGTTCCCCACCTTCCAAGACATGCTTTTTTCTTACCCAGAATGCCATCCTCTCTCTCTGCTTGGGCCTGAGACCCAGCTCATTGCTGTTTTCTTGGTAAGACTTTTTTCTGAATGATTATATCTGTACCTTCTGCTTCACTGCTTGAATCCTGACCATGTGCTTTCCTGTATTGATATTTATCTCTTTACATGTAGGTCTTATTTCACAGTAAACCTTGAGAGAAGGAAGAGACTTTGTTATGCATTTTGGTCCCTCCTCCCCTAATAGGCATAGAAGGAACATATTAATGTTGTTGATAAGGGACTTCATGCTCCTATTCATTCCATGGGTCACTATTGGCCAACAATGGTCTCCCATGAATAAATGTGACTTTCTGAGATTCTTATTGACTGTGGGGGAGTGATTCAGGCAATAGGGAGGGTCTGGCTCATTGACTTTTTCTATAGATGATCTCTGTAAGAACTAGAATTTCTAGTTTTCTAATTTGCTAGGAAATGAGCCAAACTGGACCTAACAAATAGCAGCTCCCAGAAGGTTATAGATTGTGAGATACTATATTCTAAGCTGTTGTAAAATCAGGATAAGACTTAGTGAAGGATTGTCATAGACTTTTGTACATTTTTATACTCTCCCCTCATTCTAGATGAAAAATTATATATTCAAAACAAGCAAAAAGTAGATCCAGACCTATAAGTACAAAGAAAAAACTAATAGTTGCCAGAGAGAAAGGAGTTGGGAGTTAGGCAAAATGGATGAAGGGAAGTTAGAAAATAGGTTTCTAATTATGGAATAAATAAGTCATGGGAATAAAAAGCACATCATAAGAAATAGATACTATTGTGGTGGGAAACTTGTGAACATAGCATAACATATAGGGAAGTTGAATCACTATGTTACACACCTGAAACTAATATAATATTGTGTCAACTATACTCAATAAAAAATTAATAAAATAAAGTATTCATCATATCCCCCTATAAGAATCTGATTCAATTAGCATGAATACAGTATTCTAAGCATTATTCTAGATGCTTTTGCATTTATAATGTCACTTTATTATCAGATGTCTTCACAGTTTTAGCAAAATAGAGATGACTGTGTTTTACTTATTTATGCCTGCAGATTTAACTAAAGTCAGTCAAAGCAAAGTTTTAAACTATACAAATTAACTAATGGGATCTACTGGGCTACATTTAACCAGGTAACTAATAAATATTTGTTGAGTATACTTTTGGAAACATTAAACTTAGACTTTCACACAGCCTGACAAAACTGGTATTGGCTGCATTCAGAATGATAAAACTTAGAGTAATAGACAGAAAATACGTTGCCTGCAGATACATTGCCAGTAAATGGATCAGGATTAGAGCATGACAGAGTGTGGCTTCAAGTCTTGCTCTTGACTGCTTTCCAACAGATAGCAAAAGAAAAGACCCAGACATGGGGCCATGGAGCACCTGCGTGGCTCAGTCGGTTAAGCATCCAACTTCTGTGCAGGTCATGATCTTGTAGCTGGTGAGTTTGAGCCCCGAGTTGGGTTCTGTGCTGACAACTGATTCTGTATCTCACTGATTCTGCATCTCCCTCTCTCTCTGCCCCTGCTCGCTCTCTCTCGCTCTCTCTCTCTCTCTCTCTTTCTCTCCCCCCACCAAAAAAACACATTATTTTTTTTAAAGGAAAGATCTAGACACTCCCAGATTCAAATCTTGCCTCTCTCCTCAAGTGAGCACCATAGACAGAACTCAGGGTATGAACAACCACAAATATGTCAACACAGAGATCCTGAATAGTTAGCACTTGAAATGCAACAGGTGGATTCTGTTATTTACTAAGAAGAGTTGAACCCCTAGTGGAAGTCAGTTAGGGGATTTGTGAGAGGTCTTCTCCACCTCACCTTCCAAGGAGATATACTGCAAGAGCAGACAAAACTCAAGTCTGTCTCTTGGGGTCTTCTGGTCTAACCCCTGCTCTACATACCACATGCAATTTTCAATTTAAAACTAAATATGATCCATAAAATTAAAGTGTTATAAACAATGATGGAAATGACCACATCCATTCTGCACTGACCTCCAAATCCATGCATGGTATATCTTCCAAATGAGAAAGAAGCCACATATGAGAAAAACAGTTACAGTTTCACAACTTTATCCTAAAACACAAGTTAACTTTTATTTTATTTATTTATTTATTTATTTATTTATTTATTTATTTATTTATTTATTTAAGTTGAATCCCTTTTATCCATGTACATTTTATACTTCAGTTTATAAAACAAATAGATTTTGGGGAAAATAAATTTGAAAATGAACAAAGAAAACTCCAAGAAATTGTTTGGCCGTCTCTGATAGCTTCTGTTTCAAACTCTCAGAAAATAAATATTTACTCAAGAAAGAAAGATAGTTCAAATATCACAATTAGAGACATGTTTCCCTCTCAAAATTTGACTAATTTTAGAAAAAAAAAGAGCACAGTGGTTTAAGAATTTACAGTAAAACTTAGATCTCAAAATACTGTGTTTTGTGCAATTTTACATGTATTCAGTTTTCAGTCTAAAATTATATTAATTTGAAATATCAATTATATTTTTGGAAATATATTGAAAAAGCTTTATTATAATAGACTGTTATGAAGAATGCTAGGTTGTGCTAATATGAAAGTCTAAAAAGATGCTAAACTCTATAAAATGCATCTTTAATGGCATGTTGTTTGGTATTAAAAGTTCTAAAGTCTAAAGTTCTAAAAGTTCTAAAAACTTAAAAAAAGAAAAATACTAATATTCATAAAATTTGTGTCTTTCTTGTGGCCAAGAAATATTACATTAATCTTTCAGAGTACATTCTATCTATTTCTAAACACAAGATTGCTGTTACAGTAAAGTGACCTGAGCAGGCTGCCCCCACTTTGTGGAGGTGTGTATGCACATGTGTGTATATCCAATTCACTTTTAAGTTGATTGTAACATTTCCTCCAGATTAATCTCATGCATTGTTATTGTCATTTGGCAATTCACAGGTGTGTAGTCATCAGGCCTTCTTTTTTTAAAAAATTTTTTTTCTTAATATTTATTTATCTTTTTCAGTAGTTTTTTAAAAAATAGTTTATTGTCAAATTGGTTTCCATATAACACCCAGTGCTCTTCCCCACAAGTGCCCTCCTCCATTACCACCACCGCTTTTACCCCCCTTCCCCTCCCCCTTGAACCCTCCATTCTTTTTCAGTATTCAATAGTCTCTCAGGTTTTGCGTCCCTCTCTCTCCCCAACTCTCTTTCCCTCTTCCCCTCCCCATGGTCCTCCATTAGGTTTTGCCTGTTCTCCTGTTAGACCTATGAGTGCAAACATGTGGTATCTGTCCTTCTCCGCCTTACTTATTTTCCTTAGCATGACACCCTCGAGGTCCATCCACTTTCCTACAAATGGCCAGATTTCATTCTTTCTCATTGCCATGTAATACTCCATTGTGTATATATACCACATCTTCTTGATCTACTCATCGGGTGATGGACATTTAGGCTCTTTCCATGAATTGGCTATTGTTGACAGTGCTACTATGAACATTGGGATACATGTGCCCCTATGCATCAGCACTTCTGTGTCCCTCGGGTAAATCCCTAACAATGCTATTGCTGGGTCATAGGGGAGTTCTATGGATAGTTTTTTGAGGAACCTCCATACTGTTTTCTAGGGCAGCTGTACTAGTTTACATTCCCACCAACAGTGTAGGAGGGTGCCCATCTCTCCACACCCTCGCCAGCATCTATAGTCTCTTGATGTGTTCATTTTAGACACTCTGACTGGTGTGAGGTGGTATCTCAGTGTGGGTTTGATTTGTATTTCCCTGATGATGAGTGATGTTGAGCATCGTTTCATGTGCCTGTTGGCCATCTGGATATCCTCTTTGGAGAAGTATCTATTCATTTCTTTTGCCTATTTCTTCACTGAATTATTAATTTTTTGGGCGTGGAGTTTGGTGAGTTCCTTGTAGATTTTAGTTACCAGCCCTTTATCTGATATGTCATTTGCAACTATCTTTTCCCATTCCGTTGGTTGTCTATTAGTTTTTTTTGATAATTTCCTTTGCAGTACAGAAGCTTTTTATCTTGATGAGGTCCCAATAGTTCATTTTTGTTCTTGATTCCCTTTGCCTTTGGGGATGTGTCCAGTAAGAAATTGCTGCGATTGAGGTCAAAGAGGTTGGTTCCTACTTTCTCCTGAAGGGTTTTGATGGTTTCCTCTCTCACACTAAGTTCCTTCATCCATTTTGAGCTTATTTTTGTGTATGGTGTAGGAAAGTGGTCTAGTTTCATTCTTCTGCATGTTGCTGTGTAGTTCTCCCAGTACCACCTGCTAAAGAGGCAGTCTTTTTTCCATTGGATACTCTTTCCTGCTTTGTCAAAAATTAATTGGCTGTACATTTGTGGGCACAGTTCTGGATTCTTTATTCTATTCCATTGGTCTATGTGTCTGTTTTTGTGCCAATACCATACTGTCTTGACAATGACAGCTTTGTAGTAGAGGCTAAAGTCTGGGATTGTGATGCCTCCACAACTAACTTTTAAAAAGTAGCAATTGCAGGTGCTCCCAGAGCAGAGGCAAGGGAGATGTTAGCTAGGTGGCTGCATAGTCCTGCACGCCCTGCAGGGCCACATTCAGGAATTGAAACTATATGGTAATAGCTTGCTTTCTGAGATTCAAGTGAAAGGAACTCTAGAAGCCAGTAAAAGGTGAGATATTTATCAAAGGTGTATCCAATTAAAACAGGCAATAAATGAAAATAAAAATGCTATTCAAAAGTTAACCAAAGTCTATCTCAAGAAACAAGCCAAAGTACACATGCTGGAGAGTCCCAAATATCACTACAAGTAGAGAAATAAAATAACCAAAGGCACAAGAAGAGAGACCAAGGCACACCATTAAAAGAACACTTCCTGAACGAACAGTCCATGGAGAGTCAATGAGCATCCTTTAATATAGCAGAACTTGCAGGTGCAGAACACATAACAAGCTTTTAAAACTTACAAAGCACAGAAAGCTACCCAAAAAAACAACATGGAAAAACCCTCTTCTGAAGAAATTCCAAGGAAAACTCACAGCTACAGAATTGGTCAAATCAGATATAACTGAGTAAGAATTTAGAACAATTGTCAGAAAATTAATCATTGAGCTTGAAAAAGGCATGTAAGACATCAGAGAAGCTATTGCTACAAAGACTATGGGCCATAAAATAGTTGTGATGAATTTTAAAATGCTATAAATGAGGTGAATAATAAAATGGAGGCAGCCACTGCACAAATTGAAGAGGCAGAGAGGAGAATAGGTGAATTAGAAGACACAATTATAGAAAAAGCGGAAGCCAAGTAAAAGAGAGATAATTGATTCAGGAGCACAAAAGGAGAAGTGAAGAAATGAGTGACACAATCAAATGGAACATATCCGTATCATAGGAATTCCTGAAGAAGAAGAGAGAGAGAAAGGTGTTGAAGGGGTACTTGAACAAATTATAACCGAGAATTTCCCCAATCTGGGGAAGGAAGCAGACATTGAAATCCAAGAGGCACAAAGAAATCCCCACAGATGTAACTTGAATCAATCTCCTGCACGACATATCATAGTGAAACTTGCAAAATATAAGAATAAAGAGAGAATTCTGACAGCAGCTAGGGATAAACGGGCCCTAACATACAAAAGGAGACGTATCAGAGTAGTAGCAGACCTATCTACTAAAACTTGGCAGGCCAGAAAAGAAGGGCAGGAAATCATCAATGTGATGAACAGAAAAAATATGCAGCCAAGAATTTTTTATCCATCAAGCTTGTCATTCAGAATAGAAGGAGAAATAAAGGTTTCTCTCCCCCCACCCAAAAAAAACTGAAGGAATTCATCACCACTAAACCAGCTCTACAAGAAATTCTAAGGTGGACTATGAGGAAAATGTTGTAAGGAAGACAAAGTACTAGAGACACCACTACAAGCAGAAATCCTACAGAGAATACAATGACTCTAACCTCATATTTTTCAATAATAACACTGAATGTAACTGGACTAAATGCTTCAATCAAAAGACACAGGGTAGCAGAATTAATAGAGAAACAAAATCCATCTATTTGCTGTCTACAAGAGACTCATTGTAGACCTGAGGACACTTTCATATTGAAAGTAAGGGGATGAAGAAATATCTATCATGTGACTGGAAGTCAAAAGAAAGCCGGGGTAGCTATATTTATATCAGATAAACTAGACTTTAAATTAAAAGCAGTAACAAGAGAAGAAGGGCATTATATACTAATCAGGAAGAGCAAACACTTATAAACATCTATGCACTGATTTCAGGAGCACCCAAATACATAAAACAAACACAAACAGAAACAATCTTATTGATAAGAATGTGCTAATTGCAGGGAATATCAATACTCCACTTACAGCAACTAAACAAAAAAATCAATAAAGAAAAAATGGTCCTAAACGACATATTTGAACGGACGTACTTGACAGATATATTTAGAACTCTACATCCTGAGGCTAGGAAATTCACTTTCTTCTCGAAGTCACATGGTACATTCTCCAAGATAGACCACATACTGGGTTATAAACAACCCTCAATAAATATAAACGAATTGAGATCGTACAATGCACACTTTCAGATCACAATGCTATGAAACTTGAAATCACTCACAGGAAAAAGTCTGGAAAACCTCCAAAAACATGGAGGTTAAGGAACATTCTATTAAGGAAAGAATGGGCAAATCAGGCAATTAGAGAAGAAATTAAAAATATATGGAAAAAAATGAAAATACAACAATTTAAACTCTCTGGGATGCAGCAAAGGCAGTCCTAAGAGGAAAGTGCATTGCAATCTAGGCCTATTTCAAGAAATTAGAAAAAGCGCAAATACAAAATCCAATAGTGCACTTAAAGGAACTAGACGTAGAGCAGCAAGAACACCCCAAACCCAGCAGAAGAAGAGAAATAGTAAACATCAGGGCAGAAATAAACAATATAGAATCCAAAAAAAAAGTTGACCAGATCAATGAAACCAAGAGTTGGTTTTTTGAAAAAATAAAAAATTAATAAACCTCTAGCCAGGCTTCTCAAAAGGAAAAGAGCTCTCAGCATGGATCCACTGTGCTGGTAAAGTGTGTGAGCCCGAGTTTAGGTCCAGCGAGCCTAAACCCGTAATAAAGCCCTTTACTTTTGCATGCGTGACTTGGTCTCCCTGGCGGTTTCTGGTTTTGGGGGATGATAAAGAAATCTTGGGCATAACATATGGTGCATTGGCCGGGAATCCTCCCCCCGCCCCCAGAGCCCCTGGGACCCCAACACTTTGGGCCTAAACACCGGCGGGTGAGTGCACTCATTTCTTGTCTTTCTCGTCTTTCTGTGTGTATATCTTCATACTTGTGTTTGTTCTGTTGTGCGTCTAATTAAAAGTCCAGGGAGGGATTCAGCCCCCAGTGTTTGTGGGGCCTCAAAGGAGCCAGGCAGACACGCTGCAAAAGCTCAAAGCCGTGGGTGCCAGGAGACGTCTTGGTCCCACAGGTCCAGGGAGGGATTCAGCCCCCAGCACCCCTTTATCATTCGTTCTGAGACAAAACCAGGGGAGGGGTGGATTCAGCCCCTGGCGCCTCTTTTTGCAACAAGTAGGTCCAGGGAGGGATTCAGCCCCTGGACCCTCTTTTACAACAAGTAGGTCCGGGGAGGGATTCAGCCCCCAACATATGTTGAAGCCCAGGGAGCCAAGGGGGGGGGGCAATCAGAATTTGACCCCCTTAGTCCAGAGGGTTCCACTGGTGGCAGCTGTGTGACCCCTTCAGGTACAGGGGGAAGACTGGGGCAGGTCTCCTCTTGTTGGATGGACTCCAGAGTATACACAGGTGAGGGTAGGTTCTGTGGCTCTGGTGTCAAAACGGCCTGCTGGCAGGGGGAAATGGACTGGGATAAGTAAATCTCCTCTTGCCAGGATTCTGGTGGCTCTCTGGAATAGGTTGTACACCAGTGGTGCAAGGGAAAGCTGGGTGCCCTTGGCTTAGCCATAGAGCCAACTTGTGTCTGTCTCTCTGTGTATCTGTTGGTGTGGTACTTCTGAGGGTTCCACTGGTGACAACAGTGTGACCCCATTGTGTATATGTTTCTCTGTGTGCTTTGTTTGTGTCAGTCCTTTTCGTGAGGGAGGCAAAGTGTCTGAATTCCATGGGCAAGCATCATTATCTGTTCACGCATTCACAGAGATACAGGTGGCAAGTGCAGCATCTGTTTGAGATACAGGTGTAGGTAGGGCACTCACTCATGTAAGTGGAAAGTGCGGCATCTATTTCAGATACAGGTGTGGGTAGGGCACTCACTCATGAAGTGGCAAGTGTGGCATCTGTTTGACATATAGGTGTAGGTAGGGCACTCACTCACGTTTGTATAAGGTTTGAGAGAGGGTCAAGTCCTGCAGCGCTTTCAGGGACCCCAGAGAATGCATGGGTAAGATTCAGGTGAGACATCAGGCGGGTTTATATGAGTCCCGCACACACCTGATCATGGGTCAGGCAAAAGGTCAGGCAGGTAGGTAGCAGCCCCGCATATGCCTGGAAAAGAGATTAATTCCGTGGCATAACTCTGGTGCAGGTTGGAACCCATCGCACCGGCAACAACACAAGAAGAGACTAGGGTTTGTCCTCCTCTTGTCAGGGTCCCTAGAGTATACACGGGTGTGGGTTGGTTCCGTGGCTCTAGTTTGGCAATCTGGAGACAAGAGGAAGCTGGGGGAGGCTGAAAGGCCAGGGCCTCCTTTTGTCAGGATTTCAGAGTATACACAGGTGAGGGTAGGTTCCATGGCTCTGAAACAGGTCGCACTAGCCGGCAGCGATGGGAGAAGACGGGGTTCCCTTGTCTGTCTGTTAGGAATCCTACTGGTGGCAGGAGTAGGGTTTCGTTTTTGTTGGAGACACTTGTGTCTGTTTCTCTGTGCATCTGTTTATGGTGTGGTACTTCTGGGGGTTCCACTGGTGGCAGTAGTGGGATCCCATTGTGTGTATATTTCTCTGTGCTTTTGTTTGTCTAACTCCTCCTCGGGAGGGAGGCAAAGTATAATTCCTCACCAGGATGAAGGCGAAGTGTAATTATCTGTTTGCTATGCGTCTAAGTGTAATTTTTGCTGTGACCCTGACTGACGAGGACATGGGACAATCTACTTCAAACCCCCTAGATCTTTTTTGCAGGAACAAATGGCCAACCTTCAGCATTGGATGGCCAGAAGATGGGACCTTCGACCTCCCCACCCTGGTTAAAATTTTTTCTTTCTCCTAGGATCTTAGCGGCCAAGAAAATTACTGCCACCAGAGAAACCAAAAGTATTAGAGCTCTTCAGTAACATTTCTGGCCTCCCCTCCCACTCTTTGTTTCTGCACCTACTTGGGTGTTATATGCCTCATTGTCTCCTCCCAGCCTCAGGGGCTAGGAGCAAAAGCACTCCCAAGGACATCTAGGTCTTGGGAGCTGAGGAGACACTCTTGTCTTTTCTGCCACCCTGAAAAAGGTGCCAGTAATCTGTGAAAGTCACGTTAGAACCCCCAGAGGTAAGCTAGTTTATCATCTGAATTTTAAATGCACATGTGCTTTTGTCTGGCATATTAAGTGGAAGCTTGGACACTCAACTTCCCACCCCAGGGCCACACCAAGATGTCGGTTGGCCCTTTAGTAAATTCTGTGGGAGCGAATGTAATAACCTCTGGTGTGTATGTGAGTGTGAATGTGTGGCTCAGTCTGGCTTGCCTGCTGAGTTCAAGTCTGTGGCTCCACAGGTGGGCATTCTTAAGATCCCCAAAAAGCCAACGGAGTCTGAGTGGGTTCATCTGCGATAGCCCCGTTACCCGGGGCAACCAGAGGGCCACTAAGGTTGCCCCTCCTTCCCGAGCACCCTGAACGCTCTAGAGGAGATTTAGGCCACATCAACTGGGTGGGGAGAGGCCAATCTGCATAAATTGCCGCAGGCAACAGGTTCCTCCTCTGCCTTAGGTGATAAGAAACAAAAGACCGCAGAGGTCAGATTTTTGCATCAAATTTCCAGGTCAAAATTAACTAGGGAACAAAGTGTTTCACGTGGGCTCATTCAGTGTTTGAATTAATCTAAGTCTGTTGGTTTGCTACAGTTCAAATAAGTTCCTGTTACTAAAATGGGTAGAAACTTCCAGAGCTAGAAGCTGCATTGAACCTGAACAAAAATTAGAAACATGGGACCGAGTGAACTGATAAAAATTATAGCTGTGTAACTTTTGTTGGAAACATTGTGGTTCCTTTGGTATTTGCTTAATCTAGAGCCTTCGTCTTTTCTCTCTACTTAAACAGTCTGAAATTCAAAAACTCACAGTGAGTATTCTTTCATGGCAATTACAGTTGTTTGCATACATTCAATAAGAATCTGTTCATTTTATAGTAGGACACCATTGGAAATACTGGTTATTTTACCAAGGCTTTGACTGGAATGTCCTATTTGAGAGTCACACATAGGCTCAGATATAACCTGACAGTTTTAAGGAACTAAGGTTGATTTTATGGAATATGGAGCCATAAAGCCTCATGGAAATGTTGGCTGGATACCTTGCTCACAGAGTTCCCAGCAGCCTCCCCAGGTGAGTAAAGAAGGTCACTTCCTCGCAGGTGCAGGAACCTCAGCATATGTTGGGAACCTCGGGAAGAGGAATTGGCCCAACTCAACAGGTATTGCAGGCTTGTCTGATGGAAAGTGCTTGGCTTGGCTTCTGGCCCAGAGTGGCTACTAAAAGTTCAACCTGGAGATTCCTTATAAAAGGACCCCAGAAAGCAAGCTTTATAAAGTCCTCACAAACAATCTTTATTCTTGCTGAGCTTATGTAAATAATTAGGCCAGGATTGTTAAGATTGGACTTGTTCCACAAATGTATTTGTCTCTATTTGGCTATCTGAAAAATAGAGGTTTTTCAGAGAGAAAAACTGTTTCAGAAATGCACTACTGTAAATGTTATTCTGAGTGTCTTTGAATATTTCTTGTTGGATCTCAGGCTTGTTAGTCTGTGAGGATATTTAAAAATGGGGGTTTGTCCCTATTTAGTTTCAGGCATCACTCTGGAGTTAAGTAGGCCGACTCTGAAGAACCCTCAACCTGGTAAGGTGATCCAGATCCAGACGATCAGCTTAAGCTGACCCTCAAAAAGACTTTGGTGCCTGAGAATCTCCAGCCCTGCTCCAGTCACACCCCGGAGGCTGGCTGGTCTAGCACAGCAGAAGCCTGAGGAATCGCCAGTCCAGTAAGATAAACTGTCCTGTCTCCTTGCCATTGGACTGCCAAACGTTGCCCCAGAAAGCTGGGAAAACAGCAAAAGTTCCTGATTATGTTCTGTTGGTATTAATTGTCTCTAATCTGGGCATGGGATTTCAATGTGGCAAAAGGTAAGGGGAGCCTACGCCTCTACTGCCAGACTCTAATGGGGGGGGGGGTCTTCGAGTGGCCGCTAGATGGCCCACCAGTTTGAATGTTAGTAATGTAGAAAGAATCATGAAGGTGTATTGCACTTATATGCCCAAGGATCCTGAAAAATGAGGAAACAAATTGGCCATCATTCTTACTTTTGTAAACCAGGCAACACCAGATATTAGAAATCCTAAAAGAGATCCTTACCAAATTAACCATGGAGACTGGTGGAAATTGGGTAGTTCTCCTTCCCTGTGCCCTTTACAGGGAGAAATTCCCCTTACACCAAGGAGGGCTGTGCCAGGCTTTAGGGGTACAATGGTAACTCTGCTGACCCAGGATTGGGTCAGTTACAAGACAGAGGGGGGAATGTAAGGACACAGATCAAACCAAACTGACTCTAATCATTAGACAATAGAAGGGCACACATTGCCCAAGGCAGGAGGGACCACCCTTGCAACACCCAATCAGGAAAGGCCAGCTAACACCCTTAACATTTCTAAGGGCAGGCCTAGAGATAGAAAGTACACCCTACATGAAGGTCCTGGGTCCTGGGTCCACTCTGTAATTGGTTAACACTCTAAATGTTGTGATTGGATCCCGACAAAAGTAACGAATACTCTAGGCAATGTGAATGGTTAAACCTGCTGTCAATAATATTGTATAATAATGATTGGATCACTATACCTGTGTCACAATTTCCTGTAACTCCCCTTTCCCAAACCCATAAAGGCCCTACTCCGCCTTTGTTCAGGGCTCTTAGCATGGATCCACTGCACTGGTCCAACGAGCCTAAACCCGTAATAAAGCCCTTTGCTTTTGCATCCGTGGGGGGGGGGGGGGGAAGAAAGAAAAAAGAAGAAAAGAAAGAGCACCCCAATAGACAAAATCACCAAAAAAATGGATCTATTACAACCAATACCTCATAAATACAAGCAATCATCAAGGAATACTATGAAATTATATGCCAACAAACTGGACAACCTAGAAGAAATGGACAAATATCTAAACACACAAACACACTACCAAAATTCAAATGGGATAAGATAGAAAATCTGAACATCCCAATAAGCAGTGAAAAAAATCGAATCAGGTAACAAATATCTCCCAACTAATAAGAGCCCAGGGCCAGATGGCTTCCTGGGGAATTCTATTAGACATTTAAAGCAGAGTTAACACCCATCCTTCTCAAGCTATTCCAAAATATAGAAATAGAAGAAAAACTTCCGGACTCATTCTATGAAGCCAGCATCACTTTGATTCCCAAACCAGACATAACTAGCAAAAAAAGAGAACTACACGTCAATATCTTTAATGAATATGGATGCAAAAATTCTCAACAAGGTATTAGCAAATTGAATTCAACAGCATCTAAAAAGAATTATCCACCATGATCAAGTGGGATTCATCCCTGGGTTACAGGGCTGGTTCAATATTCACAAATCCATCAATGTGATAAATCACATTAACAAAAGGAAAGATAGAAACCATATGATCTTGTCAATAGATGCAGAAAAAGCATTTGACAAAATACAGCATCCTTTCTTAATAAAAACCCTTGAGAAAGTCGGAATAGAAGGAACTTACTTAAACATTATAAAAGCAATTTATGAAAAGCCCACAGCTAATAACATCCTCAATGGGGAAAACCTGACAGCTTTACCCCTGAGATCAGGAACACAACAGGGATGTCCACCTGACCACTGTTGTTTAACATAGTGCTGGAAGGCCAAGCATCAGCAATCAGACAACAAAAGGAAATCAAAGTCATCAAAACTGGAAAAGATGAAGTCAAACTTTCACTTTTCACAGATGACATTCTACTCTACTTGGAAAACCCGAAAGACTCCACCAGAAGCCTACTAGAACTGATCCATGAATTCAGCAAAGTTGCAGGGTACAAAATCAACATGCAGAAATTGGGTGCATTTTTATATACCAATAATGAAATAACAGAAAGAGAAATCAGGAAACTGATCCCATTCACAACTGCACAAATAAAAATTATAAAATACCTAGGAATAAATCTAACCACAGACGTAAAATCTTATATGATGAAAACTATAGAAAACTTATGAAAGAAATTGAAGAACACACAAAGATATGGAAAAACAGTCCATGCTCATGTATAGGAAGATTAAACATTGTGAAAATGCCATTAATACCCATTCAATGCAGTCCCCATCAAAATTGCACCAGCACTCTTCACAAAGCTAAAACAAACTATCCTAAAATTTGTATGGAACCACAAAAGACCCCGAATCGCCAAATTAATATTGAAAAAGAAAACCAAAATGAGAGGCATCACAATCTCAGACTTCAGCCTCCACTACAGCTGTCATCATCAAGACAGTATGGTATTCACACAAAAACAGACACATAGACCAATGAAATAGAATAGAGAACCAAGAATCGGACCCACAATGTATGGCAAATTAATCTTTGACAAAGCAGGAAAGAATAACCAATGGAAAAAAAGACAGCCTCTTTAACAGATGGTGCTGGGAGAACTGGACAGCAACATGCAAAGAAAGAAAGAAAGAAAGAAAGAAAGAAAGAAAGAAAGAAAGAAAGAAAGAAAGAAAGAAAGAAAGAAAGAAAGGAAGGAAGGAAGGAAGGAAGGAAGGAAGGAAGGAAGGAAGGAAGGAAGAAAGAAAGAAAGAAAGAAAGAAAGAAAGAAAGAAAGAAAGAAAGAAAGAAAGAAAAAAGTAAAGAAAAAAGAAACTAGACCACTTTCTTACACCATACACGAAAAAGCTAAAAAAAAAAAAAAAAAAAAAAAGATGAAGGACCTTAATGTGAGACAGGAAACCATCAAAACTTTCCAGGAGAAAGTAGGAACCAACCTCCTTGACCTCAATCGCAGCAATTTCCTACTGGACACATCCCCAAAGGCAAAGGGAATCAAGAGCAAAAATGAACTGTTAGGACCTCCTCAAGATAAAAAGCTTCTGCATGCCAAAGGAAACAATCAAGAAAACTAATAGGCAACTGATGGAATGGGAAAAGATAGTTGCAAATGACATATCGGATAAAGGGCTAGTATCCAAAATCTACAAGGAACTCACCAAACTCCACACCCAAAAATCAAATAATCCAGTGAAGAAATGGGCAGATGACATGAATAGACACTTCTCCAAAGAGGACATCCAGATGGCCAATAGGCACATGAAGTGATGCTCAGCGTCACTCATCATTAGGGAAATACAAATCAAAATCACACTGAGATACCACCTCACACCTGTCAGAGAGGCTAAAATGAACAAATCAGGAGACTATAGAGCTGGTGGGGATGTGGAGAAACGGGCACCCTCCTACACTGTTGGTGGGAATATAAACTGGTACAGCCACTCTGAAAAACGGTGTTGAGGTTCCTCAAAAAATTAACAACAGAGCTCCCCTCTGACCCAGCAATAGCACTGCTAAGGATTTATCCAGGGGATACGGTACTGCTGATGCATAGGAGCATATGGATCCCAATGTCTATAGCCACACTTTCAACAATAGCAGAATCATGGAAAGAGCCTAAATGTCCATCACCTGATGAATGGATCAAGAAGATGTGGTTGATCTATACAATGGAGTACTACACAGTAATGAGAAAGAATGAAATCTGGCCATTTATAGCAACGAGGATGGAACTCGAAGGTGTCATGCTAAGTGAAATAAGTCAGGCAAAGAAGGACAGATACCATATGTTTTCACTCATAGGTCTAACAGAAGAAACTTAACAGAGGACAATTGGGGAGGGGAAGGGGAAAAATAGTCAGGGGGAGGGCGGGTGGCAAACCGTAAGAGACTCTTGAATAATGAGTACAAACTAAGGGTTGATGTGGGAGTGATTGGGGGAAGGCGGGTGATGGACATGGAAGGGGGCACATGTGGGGATGAGCACTAGGTGTTATATGGAAACCAACTTGACAATAAACTCTAAAAGAAAAAAAAAGTAGCAATTTCTGGGACATTTAAGTTGCATAGTCAGTTTAAATGTCTGACCCTTGATTTTGGCTCAGGTCATGATCTCACAGTTTGTGAGATTGAGCCCCGTGTTGGGCTCTGCACTGATAGCAAGAAACTTGATTGGGATTTTCTCCCTCTCTCTCTTCCCCTCCCTCGCTTGTGTTCTCTCTCTCTCTCTCTCTCTCTCTCTCTCTCTTTCTCTCTCTCTCTCAAAATAAATAAATGAAGTTAAAAAATAAAACACAAAGTACCGACTCTTTTAAATAAAGTCCTTAGAAAAATGCTCAACATCACTCATCATCTGGGAAACACAAATCAAAACCACACTGAGATACCACCTCACACCAGTCAGAGTGGCTAAAATGAACAAAGCAAGAGACTATAGATGTTGGAGAGGGTGTGGAGAGATGGGCACCCTCCTGCACTGTTGGTAGCAATGTAAACTGGTGCAGCCGCTCTGGAAGACAGGGTGGAGGTTCCTCAGAAAACTATCAATAGAACTCCCTTATGACCCAGCTGGGGATTTACCCAAGAGAGACAGAAATGCTGATGCATAGGAGTACATGTACCCCAATGTTCATAGCAGCAATGTCAACAATAGCCAAAACATGGAAGGAGCCCAAATGTCCATCACCTGACGAATGGATCAAGAAGATGTGGTATATATTCACGATGGAGTACTCCATGGCAATGAGAGGGAATGACACATGGCCTTTTGTAGGAAAGTGGATGGACCTTGAGGGTGTCATGCTGAGTGAAGTAAGCCAGGCAGAGAAGGACAGAAACCATATGTTTGCACTCATAGATCTAGCAGGAAAACAAGAGAGACCTAATGGAGAGCCAGGGGGAGCGGAGGAGGGAGAGAGAGTT
>NC_043706.1:26714822-26782374 GCF_006229205.1 Suricata suricatta | reverse complement strand
TTATAAAAATTCCCATTATTTTCAAAGCAAATGTTTCATGTAAAGGAAATAGAAGATGTTGAGTTTAAAGATGGACTCTTCATTGGGGAAACCTGAATTTAAATATAAAAAAAGCTATTACCCTAATGTGAGTTATTCACTTATTAAGAAGCAGAAAGCTTGTTCTTAAGAGGAGAACATTTACTCATTGCTCACTGACTTAATGATACTCATGGTATTCTTCCTTGTAGTTCTACAATTAACCTTTAGTCATGCCATTTTTCTTACATAAGAATTATCTAGATTGTATATAAAACTTGTGTATATATGCATGGTCTTTGATCTAGAGCACCCATCCACACAGAACTAATAACATATGATTGTGAAATTCTAAGGAAGGCTGGAATTCTCTGTGATGTTGGAGACATAAAAATCATTACATTTTGCTGTTGTTATTCTGAGCGGTAGTGCTTTCAGTTTAATTATTGGTGGTAAATCTCTTAGCTGAGTGATTCTTTTAAGGATGGCTGTTATTTGAAGACAAATGGATCTATTCGTAGGCCTGGTAAGTACAGTATGTAAAAGGTCTGAACATTTGATCAAATTGTATGGTTAATCCTCTAATTGCCCACTGAGAAACTGTTTCAGGAATAATTATAGTACCTGGTCTTATTCATATGCATTGCTAATCCTTTTAAAAATCTTATGAAGCTATTTGGCTCAATAATACCCTCAGGCTGAAGTTACTATAAGTTTGACAGACATTTGCTGCAAATTACTACCCTGGAAACACACATACACACACACACACTGTTACACACAGACATTTGTTTTCAAAGTGCCCACTGCATTTTAAGTAAGTTTTCACTCATGAATTTTTGTCTGAGCATTTCATATATATTTTCCTATATGCCAGGTTTTTTTGTCATGGGGTGGGGTATGAACATTAGTAAAGATCAGATAGACTGAGGAAAATGCACACTCTTTCTCTGCATCTTAGCCAGGCCAACTTCTATTGGCCCTACATTTAAAAATCATTGCTAAAGACCCAAGTTGAGGTCAATCTCTTCTATTTTCCTTGTATGTTGGGCCTCCTTTCTCCATGCAAGTACCAGCTGCTAGTGTTTTAGAGACATGAATAAGGCATGCTGCCATTCTCAAGGGACTAGCAGTTATATCATTACAAAATGGTGAGGTCTCTATTGATCTTCAGACAGTGGAAGCCAAAGATAGGGCTGGGCCTGGAGAAATCTAGGAAAGTTTCAGGGAAAGGGTGAGCAAAAACAGAAATAATTTAGGCCACTTTCCAAAGAATCTCCCATGGGTTGCCTACTAGAATAGGCAGCTTACCATGATTATTGTTTTAAACCAAGTGGATATAGACCTATAATGAATAAGTAGAGTGTAAAGTATGTGACTCTTTAACGCAAAAAGATAACTGGTCAACCCTTGCAAAGAAGAAAAATGTGGTATTTTCGACACACACACGCACGCACGCACGCATGTTAATTTCTCTTTTTTGGTTCCTACCATCAAAAATTCGCTCTCCTCCAAAGTCAATAAAATGGATGGGCTTAGGGAATGAAAGACCTTGAAGAAGAGGAGAACATCAGAAATAGCAAACAAGAAGCGGAGCCAGCTTCCACTAACAGGAAAAAAAGTCAGAGCCTGGTGTTGGGCTTTAATGACTCTGAAAGTTAGTGTGTCTGTGAAAAAGAAACTGGTTATATAATACAGAATAAAGGGCATCGGGAAAACTTATTCTTTCTTCATTTGACATAAGGCAATAAATGGAAGTAAAGATCTAAAATTTTGTACTCTAATGTGTATTCTGTAAAGTACATATTAATTGGAGTCTCATGGGATGATTGGTTGTCTCTTTTTTTTTCTCCATAATATTTTATTGTCAAATTGTTTTCCATACAACACCCAGTGCTCTTCCCCTTAAGTGCCCTCCACCATCACCACCACCTCTTTTCCCCCCTCCCCCTTACCCCCCAACCCTCAGTTCATTCTCAGCATTCAATAGTCTCTCAAGTTTTGCATCTTGTGGATAATTATTCTAAGCATAATAACTATTAGGTATGACAATATGTATCACATTAAGTTTGTTTTAAGTTTTATTTTATTAAAATGCGAAGGCTTATTCTTGTTTGTTCAATCTTCCATTGCCCTGTTAACATGTTCATAACTCTAAAAATGTAGAGGTAGTATCAGTTAAGCACAATTGGATTATTCTCCCATGTCCCAGTATGTTCTTTCTCTCCTTCTTCCCTGCCTCCCACCATTTTCATCTACACATGGAACCACTTAGGAGAATAACAATATATGTACTGATCAGAATATTAGGATAAATATTTTTAAAAGGTATAAAAAGATATTAAAAGCTTAATATTATGTCATGTATAAATATTTAGGAAAGTTGATTAGAAATTATGCAAAGTATCAGAATAAATGATTCATTTACTTTGTCACACATATCAAAAAAATACACAAAATTACAACTCCACTAGCTAACTGAATATTTCTAGAGCAGGAGGAAAAACAAAGAGAATACAAGGGTATTCCCAAATTATCTCTGACACTGACCCTATAGTGTATCTGTGATGGCTAATAATATAATGAAAGTCATCTAACTTTTTCCCATTTCACAGCTCAAACAACTTTTTGACCATCACATTTTTTTTAAATCCAGTACAATATTATGCTAGATAAGGGCTGAAGGTGAGTCAGGGGAAGGATGAGGGGTTCCAGGAGTTTTCAGGAGGCATTTGGATGGTCAGTTTTCAACTCACTAACCCCTTCTTTCACTATAAACAAAAACAAAGAACAAAACAAAACAGAAAGTCTAAGTGTAGCCATATGAGCAACAAAACATAGTCATGAAAACCCATAAGGCCCTGGTTTTAATGAGATATCAGGGAGCTGATAACGTTTATTCAGCATCAAACATGAAGTTCCACTCCATGCTTCAAATATGTAGACCTCATCATATTATAAAGACCAAATATCAAATCACACAAACTAGGATATTGCTTGAGGATTGGCTGTTGACTCACTGCAGTGCTTTGACCTGTAGGACGGATGGGGTCACGTGGCTCTGTCTGGGGGATCAGAAGTGGCAGTGGGAAGTTCATAGGCTTTGGAACCTGAAGGCTGGAGCTGAATCTCAGCTGCTTACTTACTAATTTTGTAACCTTGGGCATGTTACTCAGCTTCAACTTACTCATCTGCAAAATGGAAGTAATCACAGTGTACTGCCCTGGCAAGGTTGTTGTGGGGTTTTACACCTAAAGGGACACATGATGAATGTGAGTTTCCTTCCTCCCACTTCCACAAGATTCAAGCAAGTTTCTCACTCTCTTTTGATTTTTCTTGTTTTTTTGTATGGTCATCAGTAGCAACTGCTTCCATGTTCTACCCATAGGTGACACAAAAACTGATCGTAGAATTGTTTCTGTAATTCATAAATGTTTATCTTCTAAGAGTGAGGAATTATATAGAAGCAAGTGATTTCCAAATAATAGAGCCTTATTATTCTACCTATCCTTATCCAGTTGTGATAACATAACATTATTGTGGCTATATTGCTGGATAGAAAATTGCTATTTAAAGCTAACAAAATAGAGAAACATCTGTTTCTATATTAGGCTAAACTACCAAGGCTTCCATTTCTATTGCAGAAAATCGATGATGATAGCAGCCTCCAAGATGGTCCACAAACACCCCTCCTTGTCTAGCTTCCTCCTACATTGTATCAGACTTAGTCTCTATAACCAATAAAATATGGCAATAGGTAATGATAAAAGCCCCTGGTATCTCCCCTATATTTTGAATCACTGCTTAGGGAAAAACACCTGCCCATCCTGAAGATATGCAGGCAACCTTTGCAGATGTCCACAGAACAAAAAAATGAGGTCCCAGTGAATAGACACTGAGAAAAGAAAAGGCATGAAAAACCATATGAAGTGGATTATCCTTCAGCTGAGAATTTAGATGACTACAACCCTGGCTTGACTGTAAGTTGATGGTAGAGCCTTAACTAGAACCCCCTAGGTAGTTCTCCTGCATTTCTGGCCCCCTGAAACTGATATAATAAGTGTTTATTGTTTTAAGTTACTAAGTTTGGGATAATTTGTTACCCAGTGGTAGGTAACTAATACATTACCTAATCAAAACATGCAATCACACACATACATGTGCATACACACATTCATTAAGAAATTCTTAGCATACTACTTTAATGTAATAATTATACTGTAGTCTAGAGTCCTGCCCTAAAGTTGCCCATACAGATGTACTATAATATCATGATGCCCTTTAGTTCTTCAGCCAAGAGACTTTAGTCACTGGTGCCCAAGATGTACTCATCTCACATCAAATTCCATCCTATATCAAAGAGTATATTTAGGTTGAAGATAAGAGACCCTCTTGGCTTCCATGTCTTTACCAAAAGAAGGACAAATATAAAAGGAAGTATCTGGCCTAATAAGTAAAAAAGGTCTCATTAGACTCTTCCCATAGAATGAAAGGACAATCCAAATTTTACAACCTGTGGAAAATTTGCTACACATGGTAAGAAATCAGTGAATGCTTAGTGCATTGTTTATTCATTGACGAGATTCTTCTGTAGCATTTACAATATGGATTATTTTAAAAAATAAATCAAAGAACAAAATGAGTGGACAAGTTATGTATATATTGTTATACTTTGAAATATATGAAAGACTTTATAAGAATCCAAAGATACTGACTATTGAGTATTTATGTAAAAACATATATAAGTACATACAACAAAAGATTTAAATGATTATACCTCAGATTTGTCATGGACTATTAAATCCTACATTCTTCATTTAGTTAATTCCTAAATTCTTTGTCATCATCATGTGATGAAACACTATTAATCAACAAAATGATTTGTTTATTTATATAAAGTGACTCATGAAGTAAATTTTTATTTCTGGTTCAGACTATGATATTCATTAAGTGAGTAATGCTGTAGTGAAACACGATGCTTTAAACACTAATAGTAATGACATTAACTAAAAATATTGGAGAGGAGCAAAGGAAAGTAAGTAGACAAAACCTGGAATATGTAGGTATACCATAATTTTGAAGAGGTAGCCTGCAATTTGAATTATTAAAACTGTTTTCAAAGAAGCCTGTCAGGCTTTATTCTGGACTTCAATATGTAATATAAAGAATATCTCCATTATAATTATATTCAGAAAGCAGAGCACTGTCTGTGAACCTTTGGGAAGGACAATGGACTTGAAGAAATACAGTATTGTTCTTTGAACTCAGAAAATACCCCAGAACCATATGCCATCAAATCAAATGGAAACAAGATAATTGCTCTCTGAAGAATTTTCTACAACCTACCTCAATTTAATTCAGACTTGAATTAAATTGGAATACTACTTGGCAATTAAACAGAATGAAATCTTGCTATTTCCAACAATATGGATGGAACTAGAATATATTACGCTAAGCGAAGAGGTCAGTCAGAGAAAGACAAATATCATATGGTTTCACTCATATATGTGATTTAAGAAACAAAATAGTTGAACATAGGGGAAAGGAAGGAAAAATAAAATAAAAACAGAGACGGAGGCCAACCATAAGAAACTCTTAAATACAGAGAACAAACTGAGGGTTGCTGGAGGAGAGTTGGGTGGAGAGATGGTCTAAATAGGTGATGAACATAAGGAGGGCACTTGCTGGGATAGGCACTAAGTGTCAATGTAAGCGATTAATCACTAAATTCTACTTTTGAAACCATTATTACACAATATGTTAACTAACTTGGATTTAAATTTAAAAATATATCCCTAACTAAATGAATAGGCAAGATACAGACTAAGAGAAAAAACTTAGAAAATATATATTCAGGTTATAAAGCTCAACAAAAAGCAAAATAAAAAGATATTTCAACATTTCACAAAAGAATAAATGCACATGAAAAACGTTCAATATCACTAGTGATCAGAGAAATGCAATTTAAACTATTATGAAATACCACTGTAGACTAACTAGAAGACATAAAACTAAGAAATATTGACAATACCAAATATTAGTTAGGATTTGAAGCAATCAGGGGGAAGTCCAAAATGGTACAATCACTTTGGAAAAATATTTTGTAACTTCTTAAACTAAACACATTCTTCACAAGAATGTTTATAATGGCTCTATTTATAATAATAGCAAAAAGTAAAACCACCCCAATGATCTGTAGAAGAATAGCTAAGCTAAACAGGGTGTATTCATCAATGGGCCACTATTTAAGAATTAGAAAAATGAACTGTTGATATGGACAATACACACATAAATCTTAAAGTCAATTTGCTAGGATGCTTGGGTGGATCAGTTAGTTAAATGTCTGATTCTTGATTTTGGCTCAGCTCATGATCTTGTGGCTGTTGAGTTTGAGACCTGAGTCAGGCTCCACTTGGGATTCTCTCTCTCCCTTTCTCTCTGCCCCTCCCTTGCTCTCTCTGTAACTAAATAAACAAACAAACAAAAAAAGAACATTTTGCTGCTTGAAACTAGGCTTACACAAGGAGTACATGATGCATAATTCTATCTATATGAAATTCTACAACAGGAAAATTTCATCTGAAAATGATGGAGGTGGAGCTTGATAGGCATGGTGGAACTTTTTCGGGTGATGGTAATGATCTATGTCTTGATAGGGATTTGACTTACACAAATACTTTTGTCCAAACCCAAGAATAGTACACTTAAGGTTTGCATTTCACATGCATATTTTACCTCAAAAGAGAAAAGCTGTAAACAAATAACAAATTCTCTTAAAGCTAAGTATTTATGAGAAAAAGGATTCTCTTGAGATGCATTAAAATATAAGATGGTTTGACAGACCAAGGAATGGATAGCTGACAGGCATGTTGTAAGTCTAGTAAGCTTGCTTGACTAGATAGGGAGAGTCTATGTGGCAGATAAATGACTCTTCACTGTGAAATCAATGCAATTTTGCTCTATGTTTTAAATTTTCAAGATAATGTGTTGGAAAAAAAAATTTCTCCAAGGCCATAATTTTCTAGTAACTACATGCTTGAGCTTCAAACTCTCATTCAGGGTTTGGTTTCTTCTTTCTCCTGCCTACAGAACATCTTCCAGTGGTCTGAAATAAAATGATAGCCAGACAAGGCCTAATCTTATATGTCTGTACCAGCCAGACAATCCAGCAAGATCATCAGAAGTAGGCCAGGTGAAGCTCAGAGTCTCATAGACCTTTTTAGTATGGTTGTACATGAAGAAACAAGTTGTAAAATTTGACCTAATAAATTATAGACAGGAGATACATGAAAAAACTACAGAATTTAAAATTTAAAGGTCAAACATAATTAGAAACCAATTGTGAGCCAAGTTTTAATTGAGATAAAATTAAAAATATCTGACAACCAACAAAACTTATGTTATCACAAATCTGAGTAAGTTAACAAATAAAAAAATTGTAAACATATTTTAAAAACCTAAATGTACTAGTTTAGTAATGGATACAGAGGAAGCAATTGATTTCCTTTGCAAAGAAGATATGATTTGCTAATAGAAATAAAACAAACTTACACAAAACAAATAAGCAACACTGAAACATTAAGCCATAAGAGAGATTCAGAGTTCTGTAACAAGAAACCTCAGTATAGACTAGAAACAGAAGGTAAATAGAGTTTAGTATTAGTGACAATAGCTTCCAATATTTTTCTGCACTTTACAAGTTTCCAAATGCTTTCAGATGTTTTCTCTTAACATAAAATTACTGTGAAATGAACAGGGATTAATAGGGTCTCTATTTTATTGAAGACCAGAACTTGGTGTCCTGCCCCTTCGTTTTGTTAGGAGGGGAAGGACTGTATTTACAGAATGTGAGTGGAGATGGGGTCTGGGTGGCTGAGATGGAGTAGAGGGTAAACATTATAATGTTAGACCATAAACCCAAAACTGGGTTGGTCAGGCAGAGCCTGGTGGTAGGTAGCATAATTGGGAAAAGCCAATCTCCCTTCAATGAGGAAAGGCAGCTTGGCATTATAGAACCCAGATTTGGGTGTCAAGCTCACAAGTGTTCCAACCTCAAACCCAACATTCCTATGTGGCTCCCTGCAAGACATAGCCCCTGACAACTTCACATTCTTTTCCTTAAAAAGGATTCTCTAAACCCTGTAAGATTCAGGCCCCAGGCGACCTGGATCTTTCTCTATACTCCATAATATTAACTACTCTTATTTTATGACATATAACATGGGGTCTTGTAACTCTGGACAGAGTCACAAGGGGACAGGTAAGAAAGACAGCTTCTTTCACACTACCAATAATCAACAGAGGTGAATTCAAAAGCAGGAGACCAGAGTCCCTGCCCTAAAGTTCTATACTCTCTTGCCCCTCCAAACACCAAAAACATTAATAGGTAATGACAGAAATAATAAATGCTTGTAAAACTGAGCAGATCTTCACCAGAATTTCTAAGAGTTCTGTCTATCAATTCTCAGAGGTGTTGAAAGGGAAAAAAATCTGAATTTTTAGGTGTTAGTATTTTCTCTGAATTTAAACAAATCTCACCATGTGCCAAATCCCCTCCAGGTCATACAGATCTGTCAATGAGGCAGCAACCAGAGTGTCATCTTCAAATTGATTTGATGAATTCTGTTTTGCTCAGAAAATATACCAACCATTTGACTAGAATTAGAACTACATGTCCTTAGGACATGGCTCTGCTCATAGCAGCGGTAAGTTAGCTTTTCTGAAGCTCCAGACTCAATGCTTCACACACAGACCTCATATACTGTAAGTTAGGTATATTTATCAACTACTTCTAATATGCCAGGAAACTAAGGCTCAAAGAGGTTAAAACAGGCTTATACAGGTCACACATTAACCTAGTGGCAGAGCTGGTGAGTCCAGCATCCACCTTGGATTCTGTGCCATGAGTTCTGTGCTGCCCTGCATCTCTAAATGGGATGGAACCACAGACTATGGGAGCCAATGAGACAGTGAACACGCACATAACCTAGGCTTCTGATATTGAGATTTTATATAAAATGGCGGATAGTAGTAGAACCAGAAAAAGAGTGACAGTAGAAAAAAGGGGAGTCTCCCCCAATTCTGACTCTCAGATAGAGTCTCTGGAATCCTTCCATCATGTCTTTTCCCATAGTCCAGGAGAAGTCTTCCTCGTAGCACACCTGTGCCTTTCATAGTGACCTGGTCTGGGCATCACCTTGTAATTTTTTGGGGAAAGCCGGTGCTCAATCTCCTGACCCAAACTGACTAAGAAAACTTTTTATAAGCCCCTTACTCTTTCCAGGGGAAAGGTGAGCTGAAGGTAAGAAGTGATTGCTTATGTAGATTCCAGCTTTAGAACACTTATCATCAGACTGGTAGTCTACATGGGTGAGGAAGGTCAAAACAATAACAAAACACCCTTCATTTGAGATCACAGCAATTCCTTGATTATATAGTGAATTATGTTATGACATTGCTGGGCCTTCCAACCTCCAACAAATGCAATGGCAACAAATGTCCTTGAATTTCAGCTCTGTTTCTCTGAATGTGGCTCATAGAAACTTGCCACTGGCTGAATGTTCTGGCCTTGATAATATAGTGATGTAGCAAACCAAGGCTGAGAAAAGTATGGCACCTAGAATTAATGTGAGAATCAAGAAGTTTTTAAATTGTTGGCAATATCTCTCCCTGTCTGTAAAACATCCCATTCTTTTATTTTCTTTATAAACAAAATATGCTTTCTTTGTGTTGCTTGGTCACTCACTCAACACGGAAAAAGGAACTGTTTCAATTCTCTATCATTTACTATTTATTTAGGGTACAGAGGTAGAGTCCAATGCTTGTGGAAAATCCTGTGCATAAACTGGTAATTCTGGCTTCTTAAAGAATGTGTTCATGTAATTTTTTTTGAGATATACAGATTTTTTTCACTGATTATGAAGGGAATGTTTAATACTGATGAATGATTTGGGTTTTTCTTTTGTTTTTGTTTAGTTTGGTTGTCTTTCAAAGAATTGCAAAGTTGTGAAGCAGTAAGATTAAGGTAAATTTTTAAATTCTTTTCTGTTTCCTTTTTTATTTTATTTATTTATTTATTTAATTTATTTTTTGGTCTATTTTTTAATAGTTTATTGTCAAATTGGTTTCCATATAACACCCAGTGCTTCTCCCCACAAGTGCCCCCACCATGACCACCCCCCCTCCCTCCCCCTCCCCCTTCAGTCCATGGTTCATTTTCAGTATTCAGTAGTCTCCCTTGATTTGTGTCCCTCACTCTCTCCCACTCTCTTTCCCCCTTCCTCTCCCCATGGTCCCCTGCCAGGTCTCTCCTGTTAGACCTATGAATGCAAACATATGGTATCTATCCTTCTCTGCCTGACTTATTTCACTTAGCATGACACCCTCAAGATCCATCCACTTTGCTACACATGGCCATATTTCATTCTTTCTCATTGCCATATAGTACTCCATTGTATATATATACCACATCTTCTTGATCCATTCATTTAGGCTCTTTCCACGAATTGGCTATTGTTGACAGTGCCGCTATGAACATTGGGGTACATATGCTCCTATGCATCAGCACTTCTGTATTCTTTGGGTAAATCCCTAGCAGTGCTATTGCTGGGTCATAGGGGAGTTCTATCATAGTTTTTTGAGGAACCTCCACACTGTTTTTCAGAGCGGCTCCACCAGTTTACATTGCCACCATTCACAAAAATAAACTCAATATGGATAAAGGATCTGAATGTGAGACAGGAAACCATAAAAACCCTTGAGGAAAAAGCAGGATATAGCCTCTTAGACCTCAACCGCAGCAATTTCTTCCTCGATACATCCCCAGAGGCAAGGGAATCAAGAACAAAAATGAACTACTGGGACCTCATCAAGATAAAAAGTTTCTGCAAGGCAAAGGAAACAATCAAAAAAACTAATAGGCAACCGACAGAATGGGAAAATATAGTGGCAAATGGCATATCAGCCAAAGGGCTAGTATCTAAATTTATTTTTAATGTTTACGAATTGTTAAGAGAGAGACAGAGCATGAGTTTGGGAAGGAGAGAGATGTGGATGAAGATTAAAAGATGGATAAAAAGAAAACATTCAATGGAAAATTGGAAATATCCCCAAATTAGTATATTTGAAATATACTAATGCATTATTTTATTAAAAATTAACTTAGTGGCTGAGTAATTGAAATTTCTGAAGCAGGCTAATTTTTTAATGTGAAGTACACAGTTTAGACCCAAGGAGAATTAGAAAACCCAACCTCATAGAGACAGTAGGCTGTGAAGAGTAAAGCTCTGCCAGATGATAAGTTGATGACCAATGTGGCTTTTAGAAATAGTACTGGGCAGAGTGAAGAGACCCTGGTTCTATTTTAATATCTCCCACCAACTCAATGTGCAGCTTTGACTTTGAACTTCCTGGACTTGAGTTTTCTCATTTGTTATAAAGGGATCTCAAGTTGCTTTTAGAAACACAGATCTATTGTCATTTGCATTTTTATCAATGTCAGTTTACTTTCACTTGTCTTTTATCTAAACCTTTAATGTTTGAGACTATGCCTGACTGAAGTACAAAAATATATACTATTCACCTGCTCCTTGAAACACATTTTTTATAATCTCAGCAAACATTCCATTTTCTGGCTTTGGCAGAGACCATCAAATGCTGTGGAGCATTGGAAACTTTCTCTCTAGGTATGGGAGCCTTGTGGCTCTTTTCCTTTGAGATCTCTTTCTGCTAGAAAATATCTTGCTCATCTTAGTATCCCAACAGCCTTTTCAAATGATGTTTTAGGCTGGCAGAAGAACATGCATAGAAAGAACTATTATCTGAGGCCAAGAGTGGCAGATGCCATAATTCAGCTGTAAAAATTTGGCCTGTTATGGGACCTGCAAACAATTCATATACACACCCTTTCTGGAAGGGATTTCTGCTAGCCTACAAGATGGCTCTGCTCTCCACTCATCAGGGCCTAATCTTTCAACTTTACCTAGATTCCTGTGTCAGACTTAACCCCCTACAGGTACACAGTACAGCCCTTCCTCCCATCATGTGTGTCTGTCTCTGTTTGGCTCTTACCCAGTGCTATAACCAGCAGCCAAATTGGTGAAGGAAAGCTGAGGAACTGAGAAGATGGGCTAGGAGGTCTTAAAGACCAGTCAGATGAGCAGTTTGACATAGACAAAATAATAGATTTGTAGCTGGAATTTTTACTTATTATGCTGGGCTGAATTGTGTCTCCCAAATTCATATGTTGAAGTCCCAATCCCTAGTACCTCACACTGACTCTATTTGAAGATAAGGTCTTTAAAGAGGTAAATAATTTAAAATAAGTTTATTAGGATAGGCTATTATTGAAATCTGACCAGTGTCCTTATAAGGAGATCAGAGCACAGACACACACAGGAAGAAGGTGGTAATTTGCAAGCCCAAAAGAGAGGCCTGAGAAGAAACAAACCCTGCAGACCCCTTCATCTTGGAATTGTGAGGAAGTAAATTTCTGTAGTTTAAGCCTGTGGCACCTTGTCATGGCAGCCTAAGCACATCAGTATATGTATCAAATAATCATCTTAGTGGGTACTTGAAGTTAGGTTGTTGGAAAACATTTTGAAGGACACAGGAGAGCTGCTGTGATCTCTGCTCACTCATCAGTTGACTCATCTGGTACTCTCCTAAAACCCAGAGGGACTCCTTTGCCTAGGACACTATACTCATGATGCCTGGGCCCAGACTGGAAACTAAATTGCTTTTCAGTGGACGGATTGCTGAATCAAAGAGCAGACACGGGAATTCTTTTTAAGTTGGCTTTTCATTACAAGACTGGAAAGGAGTTGGCACATAACAATTGCTCAAGAAATATTTGTTCAATGAGTGAGCAAAGGCTTTGAGAGACTGAAGAATCCCTTTCTCTAGGTCGGGAATCTTTCCACCCAATGAAGCTGTCTATACTCTAGAGTTTTCTCTTCCTTTTTCAGAGCTACAGCCCTCTTCCCCTCTTTCAATTACTAAAACTATTTTTCTCAAAGTATCCTTTCTAAGCTACATTACCCTTCTCTTTTCAGTAACAAAATCTGATTGATTGCATTCTTAAACACAATGTAGTTTTGCTTGCAGGAAGATTCCTAGCAGATAGTAATCATCTCCTGTATCATGTGGACCAGTGCTACAACAGGGCAAAGGAGGGATCTCTGGTAGCTCTGTTCCACCTTTTTCTGAAGGTCACATTTTCCACTCTGGAAAACAAGTTGATGCTTCATGCTTTGCAATTCACAAAGTATATTAATATATATTATCTCATGTAATCTTCACAACAACGCAGTAAGGAAATTTTATTAGTAAAGGTGTACCTCAGGAAGGTAATAAGATCTTAGTTTGCAAAACTTGAGAGACTATTGAATGCTGAGAATGAACTGAAGGTTGAGGGGGAAGGGGGAGGGGGGAAAAGAGGTGGTGGTGATGGTGGAGGGCACTTAAGGGGAAGAGCACTGGATGTTGTATGGAAAACAATTTGACAATAAAATATTATGGAGAAAAAAAATCTTAGTTTGCAGATATATAGCATCTATTGACTTATTTACATAGCACCTACCATAATTCTACACATAAAATGGGCCAAATTATTTACAATGATAAATTATAACAAGACAAAAAGCATTTCGAGGATCTCATGGAGCTGGTAAGAAAAGCTAGTATTCCCTTTATCTGGGAACAAGAATGGCACATGGGTGACATGAATTCAACAGTCTCCCTTGCATCCCCAGAAGACATTCTAACCATGCATGCGTACTTTTCCAGCTGGGCCAGATACCACCTCTCCTACACGAGCTTTGCAATATGTTATGCTCTTGCAGTATCTAAGTGTTTGTGAGAGAGACTGACTAGCTCTGACCAACTGTTAAACTATTTATTTGCACATTTTGATGCTGCAGGTAGTCTGATGACTAAGTTTAATGTGTATTCAGGAATGCCTTTTCTGATATTTTTTCATTATGTTTTCTTATTCTTTTTGGGAATTCAGGACCCGTGAGCAACAGTCTCTTTATATGTGGCCAAAAGAATTCTGACCAAGCCAAGGCTGAACCAGTGGCTGATGCATTGGAGAAACCAATGTGCCCAAAAAAGTATTTGGCTATGACATTATCACAAGCTGCTGGAAGCAGTAAAGGAGACCAGCAACAGCCTCCCCTTGTCAGATGCACTTTGTTTTCCTATGAAACGCACATGTCCAGATCCTAACAGGAGTTGCCAATCACAGATGTCTTGGGGAGATGAAGACTTTTTTTTTCCATTTCTAAGCATGAGTCATGGAATACAAAAAGCACCATATGTGAAACCCTGTGCTTTGGTGTTCCATGCTGAGCTGAAGCTGCCTGCTTTCTTCATCCCTCCTTCAGTGGCACCCAGAGAGCTGCTGCAAGCTGTTGTCACCTCAGATAGGCTCTTCTGTTGGAACAACAGTCTTTGAATGGCGACTTTCACAGAACATTCAGGACTAGTATTCAGAGCAAGTTATCAGACAAAAACGAAAATTTATAAGGCCACATTTGATCCTAGGGTGAGCAACCAAAACAAAAAAAGTTCAACTTTTTACACATCAAGAAAGCTTTCAGTTATTACCACTTGTGTCTATTTTTGCAATGTTTTGCTTTAGTTTTACATTTGATCACAGACACCAATCCTGTCCAAGTTGGTTTTAAGTTGTTTTGCTTGCTTGTTTATTTCATTCCCAGGTAACTGGCACTCTTAGGAAGAAGCAGAGTTTCACAGTGAATACATGAAAGGGGTGTGCAGCGCTGAAGCTCTATCTTCAGCCTCGCTGAAACCCTGCCCTCACCAGCTGAACCCATATGCCTCAAGAGTTGGACCTCACCCACCCAGATGGACAGCCAACCCAAGTAGTACTCTGGGCATTCATAACACCACAGCAGGGGCACCACTACTAACACACACACACACACACACACACACACACACACACACACACGTGCACCCACACAGATACACATGCACATCCACACTGCCTCCTATTTGCCCATCTTAATGGGCTCCTCTTCAATCTAAATTATGCCTATTCTTTGCCTTCCATTGGATTTTAAATTAGTTGGATATTTGAACTGCTTTGGCCAAACATATGTATCTCAGTTTAGAGCCATCAGAAAGTCCCATGGGATTGATGGTCAGTTCTAGTTGTGACCAGCAGGCAACTTAAGGAATAGGCTGAATTCAGATACAGACATTGAAATAATTCACAAAACAGAGTAAACACTGCAGCCTCTTCTCATAAGTGATGGTCATTGACTCTTTACTCAGGAAGAAAAACTGAAAAAGGAAGAAAAACTAAACACCCAAACTAAAATAACTTCTTAAAACATGTTTAGAATAATTTTCACCTTTGCTCGCTTCGGCAGCACATATACTAGAATAATTTTCACTTATTTTTCCTGTTGATATAACTTATCAGAAGTTTTCTGGACTCATGGCCTCTCTACCTCAGTAGAAAATTATCCTAATTTGGTTGTTCTTCTGATCTGCTGCAACTGATTGCAAAATATAGGACAAGAAAAATTCAAATAAAAGGAGCCAAGGTTGAGAGAAAATAGTGAGACTATGGACACACTTCTATAGTGACAGCCATAATGTAATTTCCCAAACCCTTTTCTTGGTGTTTGAGAAAAGGAGATCACGAACTATCAGTCCTTGACAGAGATCCGTGTGATAAAGATAACAGAAAACATGGAGTAAATTCTGTAAAACTTGTAGTTAATTCTATCCAACTTCTAACTTTAGTCAAGGAGAAAAATGAGGTTGACCCAGAGAATTGAAACAATTTTCTTAATGCCACTAAGGCAGTTTGTGGCAAAGCTGGGGTTAGAACCTCATTTTCCTGGGTCCTCATCATGGACTCACAGAATTCTAGGGTTAGGAGGAACCATCCATTCCAACCAGCTGGTTGCCGTCTCATTTGTGCCTGAGCTCCAGGGAGTGAGATCGATCTCACCTCTTTCCAGAGCAGCTCATCTGTCTTT
The DNA here is from genome assembly GCF_006229205.1 of Suricata suricatta. NCBI lineage: Eukaryota > Metazoa > Chordata > Mammalia > Carnivora > Herpestidae > Suricata > Suricata suricatta. The sequence continues at coordinate 26,766,340 of NC_043706.1, read as the reverse complement.
AGACATCTCTGAATGTAAAACAACTTGTTGCATCCCCAGTACTACTTCTGCCTTTGGAGGCCACATACAAGTTTTACCTTACTTCGTTAGGCCATGCCTTCAGAGTGCAAGGTAACTGAGGGCTTCAGTTTCTCATTTTTCTTGAGGCCCTCTTACAAGCTGATCTCTGCTTTGAATATATTTTGTCATTCTCTAAAATGCATCACCCAAATTGAATGCTCATACTCCAAAGGTGGCTACACTAACCCAGAGAAGAGAGGAGAAGTTCAGCATTACAGAAGAAAATATCTTTCCACAATATAGTCAAAGATGGACTGAGCAGACAGAGTCTACTTTCTATCATAAGCTCTCGGGTTTTTTTTATACTTTACACTGCTGTGAAGCCATATTGCACTCTTGGAGTACTAGTGAAGTTAATTCTTGCAACTCAAGTGACAATATTTTACATTTAAGTTTTTAAAATACTTTTCTATCTTATTCAGCCTTTCCTTCAAACTTATTCTATAAAGTCCTTTCAGATCTTCCTTCCTGTACTGTCCTTCCAAATGTAATTATCCTGGGTCAGGACAGAGCTGAGTCTCATGACTCAGCATGAGATGTATCTCTTCATGTTACTGCTGGTCATCACCTAGACAAGCCTTTGAGTGTAGTCACAGAACCTGTTCAGGAACTGCCATCACACTGACCTCTAGCCACATGCCCTTGGTATGTACACAAGGATATCATCAGGACATACTGTGCCCAATGCCTTGAGAATACCCCAGAGTGGCAGCATTTCCTTGACCTACCAGTCTGGTGGCCCTGTCAAAAGAAACAATGAATTTGCTTTAATGTGACTTGTACTTGTGAACTTAGACTTAAGCATTTTCCACTATTTCCCTGCTACTCCAGCAAATATTGAAGAGCATGCTCGTACCTGATTGTCAATTCTGATACATAAAAGTGGCAGGAAAGTGCTCTAGCAGAGCACTTCACCAATTCAAAGAAGGAGGTTGTCCAATATGGTATGTTTATAACCCTGGTTACCCTTGTATGTCTGAAACCTTGGTTCCTATTTTGATTTTGTTGATGTTACTAAGCCATTTCAAAGACAGTATGCAAAATATAGGAGCAGAGAGGCAGGCCAGGCAGAAGACTCCTCCCCAGGAACTAGCAATACAACCTGTAAGAGCAGCACCTATACCCCAGCCTCTGGAAAGTAGAGCCATATAAGACCAGTCTGGGCCACAGCCACCATCCCTCCCCTGAGGTTTAGGAAGTGAGGGGTTCCCATTCCCCCAGTTGGGGGTTTCCCAGTTTTGGTAATACTCCCTCTCACCTTCACCCAGCTAATCATAGGAGTAGCCTTCTCTCCTGTGCTCACCCCATGCAGATGAAACTAACATTTCTTTTTCAATGACTATTCCTGTATGCTTATACACATAAGTTTATTTTTTTTAATTTTTATTTAAGTTCCAGTTAGTTAACATAACAGTGTAATATTAGTTTCAGGTGTATAATATAGTGATTCAACACTTCCATACATCACCCAGTTCTCATCACAAGTGCACTTCTTAATCCCCATCACCTCTACACCCATTCCTCTACCCAAGTCTCTTCTGGTTACCATCAGTTTGTTCTCTATAGTTAAAAAAGAGAACTGTTTCTTGGTTTGCCTCTCTCTGTTTTTCCCCCTTTGCTCACTTGTTTTGTTTCTTAAATTCCACATAAGAGTGAAGTCATATGGTATTTGTCTTTCCCTGACTGACTTATTTCACTTAGCATAATACTGTCTAGTTTCATCCATGTCATTGCAAATGGCAAGATTCCATTCATTTTATGGCTGAGTAATATTCCATTGTATATCTTTACCACATCTTCTTTATCCATTCATCTGTTGATGGACATTTTTACTCTTTCCATAATTTGGTTATTGTAGATAATGCTGCTATATAAATATTGGGGTACATGTATCCCTTTGAATTAGTACTTTTGTATTCTTTGGGTGTGAATGCTGGATCATAGGGTAGCTCTATTTTTTACTAAGGAACCTCCATACTGTTTTCCAGAGTGGCTGAACCAGTTTGCATTCCCAACAACAGTACACAAGGATTCCTCTTTCTCCACATCCTTGTCAACACCTGTTGTTTCCTGTGTTGTTGATTTTAGTGATTCTGACAGGTGTGAGGTAATATCCTATTGTAGTTTTAATTTACATTTCTCTGATGATGAGTGATGAGCATCTTTCCATTTGTCTGTTGGCATTTGGATGTCTTCTTTGGAGAAATGCCTATTCATGTCTTCTGCACACTTTTAATTGGATTATTTGTTTTTTGAGTGTTCAGTTTTATTAATTCTTTTTTTTATTTTTTTAATGTTTTATTTATTTTTGATACAGAGAGAGACAGAGTATGAGAGGGGGAGGGTCAGAGAGAGAGGGAGACACAGAACCGGAAGCAGGCTCCAGGCTCTGAGCTAGCGGTCAGCACAGAGCCTGACGCGGGGCTCGAACCCATGAATGTGAGATCTGACCTGAGCTGAAGCCGGAGGCTTAACCAACTGAGCCACCCAGGCTCCCCAGTTTTATTAATTCTTTATATATTTTGGGTACTAACCCTTTATCAGATATGTCATTTGCAAATATATTCTCCCATTATGTAAGCTGCCTTTTAGTTTTGTTGATTATTTCCTTCACTGTGCAGAAGTTCATTTTTGCTTTTGTTTCCCTTACCTCAGGACACACATCTAGAAAGAAGTTGCTATATCAGATGTCAAAGAAGTTACTACCTGTGTTCTTCTCTAGGATTTCTATGGCTTCAGGTCTCACATTTAGGCCTTTAATCCGTTTTAAATTTATTTTTGTGTTTGGGAAAGAAAGTGGCCCAGTTTTGTTCTTTTGAATGTTGCTATCCATTTGTTGAAAAGACTTTTTCCATTGGATAGTCTTTCCAGCTTTGTCAATGATTAATTGACCATATAGTTATGTATTCATTTCTGGATTTTCTATTCTGTTCCATTGATCTATGTGTCTATTTTTTTTATTTTTTAAAGTATTTTGTTTTTATTTTTATTTTTTAAATAGTTTATTGTCAAATTGGTTTCCATACAACACCCAGTGCTCTTCCCCACAAGTGCCCTCCTCCATCACCACCACCTCTTTCCCCCCTCCCCCTTCCCCTTCAACCCTCAGTTCATTTTCAATATTCACTAGTCTCTCAAGTTTTGCATCCCTCTCTCTCCCCAACTCTCTTTCCCTCTTCCCCTCCCCCTGGCCCTCCATTAGGTTTCTCCTGTTTTCCTGTTAGACCTATGAGTGCAAACATATGGTTTCTGTCCTCCTCTGCCTGACTTATTTCGCTTAGCATGACACCCTCGAGGTCCATCCACTTTCCTACAAATGTCCATATGTCATTCTTTCTCATTGTCATGTAGTACTCCATTGTGTATATATACACCACATCTTCTTGATCCACTCATCAGATGATGGACATTTAGGCTCTTTCCATGTTTTGGCTATTGTTTACATTGCTGCTATGAACATTGTGGTACATGTGCTCTAAAGAGGACATCCAGATGGCCTACAGGCACATGAAACAATGCTCAACATCACTCACCATCAGGGAAACACAAATCAAAACCACACTGAGATACCACCTCACAGCAGTCAGAGTGGCTAAAATGAACAAATCAAGAGACTATAGATGCTGGCGAGGATGTGGAGAGATGGGCACCCTCCTGCACTGTTGGTGGGAATGTAAACTGGTGCAGCCACTCTGGAAAACAGTGTGGAGGTTCCTCAAAGAACTATCGATAGAACTCCCTTATGACCCAGCAATAGCACTCCTAGGGATTTACCCAAGAGATACGTGTCTATTTTTGTGCCAGTACCATACTATTTCGGTTACTACAGCTTTGTAATGTATCCTGAAGTCCAGAATTGTGATGCCTCCAGCTTTGGTTTTTTTGTTTATGAAAGCTTTGGCTATTCAAGGTCTTTTTCCATACAAATTTTAGAATTGTGAAACTATCATCTCTGGTTAAAGTTTGGTCGGTGACAGAAAGAGGGAAGGGAAATGAGAGGAGAGGAGAAAATAAAAAAGAAAGAAAAGAAGGAAAAGAAATGGTGAGAAGAGAAGAGAATAATAAAAAGGAAAAAGTTGAAGAGCTGATTGTGAATTCACCAAAAACCACTGAGATCTCCAGGCTCAACCTACTCCAGAACTCAGCTGGATGTGCTGCTGATGAGCTGGACTACCCTTTCCTTCATGGGCTCATGAGATTGTCCAGGAAGAGGCTTAGCATGCCATTCCTCCAGGGAGAGATCCTCAGACCTTCCTTCCTTTTTATCAGACTTCCTTACCTGTTCTCCAAAATAAGCTGCAGCTGCTTATTGAGTTTTAATATGTCTGTAGGCCTCTTTCTACCTCTTATCCAATCTCCATTAACAGGCGGCATTTGCTCTTGGGGCTATCTAGATATATTTTATAAATTCATGATGCAAAAGGAGCCCTTGCAGCAACAGAATAAAGCATTCCAATCAAGCCAAAGATAAAAATTTATGAATCCTATGATCCTACCTTAGACTAACTAATGTGCCACTTGTCAGTTTGGATTTCAGAGAAAAATACTTCTCTCCATTAATTGTGGTATAATAGTTTCTGTGTTTGCAAAGCCACAAATCTTCCTGATCAGTACTTTAAAATCATTACAAGTAGATCAGTGATCTCTTCCTTCAACACAGAGGGGTCTCTTTGCATTTTTTCATCAGTTTATTGCATAAATATTATTTTTGCCATCATTATTCAAGGCATAGTTGGGATCTCCAGTGAGCAGAGACAGTGATAAATGAATCTCCAGCTGTTACGCTCTTTAAGAAGATTCCTTTAACAAGTATTTATGAGGACTGAAGTTATTTTCAGAGGCAGCTATTTGTAAAGGCTGCTCTCTAGTGAATTCTTCAAATAAAAAGAAGGAAACTACTGACCTGTTTAGCAACTATACAACATGCTCCCAAGGAGACAAAATATAATGTCCACATGTTGAATCCAGTTGAACACAATTCTGTCGATTTTCTGCTTTATGCCAGACAATTACATCTGATGCTTGGACTACAAATAGCGCAATACATAGTGGTGAACTTTCCAAGAGAACACACACTACTTAATCTGATCATATGGTAAGCATGCAAGTTGACTCTTCCTAAATGTTTAAAGACCTAACTTTAAAATGTGAGGGATTTGGTCAAGACTGCCAGGCTAATTAGCAGAAACAGCAACACTAGAATTCAAGTTTCTTTAACCCAAGACATAGACTTTTCAAGAGAGAAACAGTAAAGTAAGATGGAAGAACTATGGGGACGGATCTTGATTCCCAGCCTAGCTCTCCTTTCTACCAAATATGTGGCCTTGGGCTGTCATCCTAGTAGTCTGAGTTCCAGTCTTCTTGTCTATAAATTAAAGTGTTGCCAACTCTCAGGATAGTGATGAGAACTGGAAATGATGTATGTAGTGTGCTTGGAAGTTACTAGTTGCTACCATAACACCACAGTGCTTCCACTTACCTTGGACTTCCTCACTGGGCAATTGTTTTCCAAAGCATGTCCCACAAAACGCATGTGCCAAAAAATGTTTTCTGAAAAAGGGTCTCATCATTAAGTATTTTGGGCACCTTACCCACATTATCTCCCTCTTTGAAATTAGTAAGAGCTCCACAAGAGTTTAATCTTCATGAGGGAAGGAAACACACCTGTCTTCCTTTTCACTGTCTTTCCAAGGCCTGATACATGGTAAGCATTCAGTGAAAATGAGAAGTAAGTAAGGGAACTAATAAGAGCCTAAGGAATCTTGCTTCATGAAAAAAAAAAAAAAGCTACTTATTGTGGAACCCAGCCTTTCCAAAACTTGTATCAGAGTCCTATCCACAACTTGTATCAATTTTCTCGGAATACCTATAAACCGTCTTCCTGCAAAATACTATTTTAGAGGAGTTAATGCATTCTCAATCTTTCTCTGAGTGTAGGTAGTCTGCTGCTGGGAGATGAGGCTAGATAGAATGCAACAGGTTTTTCATTCTAGCCATTGCCAATTTTATGAAAGCCCACAGATTTCCCATACATGAAGATGTAGCTGACTGCCTTTCTCCATCCACCAATTAACTTAGAAAATGCAAATACTGGGGCACCTGGGTGGCTCAGTTGGGCATCCAGATCTTGGTTTTGGCTCATAGCATGATCTCATGGTTCATGAGTTCAAACCCCAAGTCAGACTCCTCACTGACAGTGCAGAGTTCTCTCTCTCTCTCTCTCTCTCTCTCTCTCTCTCTCTCTCTCTCTCTCCCCCCACTTCCCCACTTTTCTCTCTCTGCCCTCCCCTTGCTCACTCTTTCTCTCTCTCAAAATAAATAAACTTTTAAAAAAAGTGTAAATAAGAAATTCACTGTTAGTCTAGGAGAAACAATAATTAGGAAAGTCAGCACAACGCAAATCTGTGTTTTTTTTCTTATAGGCATTAATGAGTTAACTGAGTCCCAACTCCTATCCATTAGACTGATGTCAAGTCTTAATATTTAAATTTCTCTGTAGAAGGGGAAAAAAAGAGGATGGCATTTCTACAATCACAAAGACATTCCAAAGAGGTCATTTTATTTGCATAGAAGTCTTTCTAAACATGACCCTTGCTCAGGGAAAGCTCTCAGCAGTGATGGGAGCAGGAGTATTGTCCCCAGGAGTCACAGCCTTGACTCTACCTCATGGATACTGTAGAATGTGGCAGAAGAACACATGCAGCCTTGAAGCTATCAGCTGAGAGGGAAAGAGTTTCCTTCTTTTATAGGTCACTAACCATCTAAATCAGCTCAGGCTGCCTCAACACAATACCACAAACTAAGTGGCTTAAAACAGAAATTTATTTCTCCCAGTTGTGGGGGCTGGAAGATGAAGGTACTTGCTGATTCAGTCTCTCATCAGAGCTCTCTTCCTGGCTTGCAGTGGGCCACCTTCTTGCTTTGTCCTCACATGGTGGAGAGAGAGCACTGATTATTGTTCCTCTTCTGGAGTACTGTATTTAGGACCCATCCTCATGAATTCATTTTACTTTTATCATCTCCAGGCTCTATCTCTAAATACAGCCACAGGGGAGTTAGGGCTTCAACATATGAATTAGGGGGAAACATAAACATTCAGTCTAGAACACTAACCTTGTGTTGGAATGAGCACTACCAGCAAAGATTCACAATGTGATTTGTCTTGAAGTTGTGAGAGACCCTGAAGTTGAACAGATTTAAGCTCACCACAGGTAGTGCACAGCTGAGCCCAGCAATAAGGAGTCAGGAGGACATTTCACACCACTAGTCCAAACCTGACATACCACCTGGTCCCACAGCTGCATTAAACTTGAGGAAAAAATGAATAAAAAATGCATCCCCCCACAGACAATGCCAATGTTTATTAACAGAAGAATGAATAAGCAAAATATGGTCTATAAATACAATGGAAAATTACTCAGCCTCAAAAAGGAGAGAAATTCTGGCATATATCACAAAATGAATGAACCTTGAGGACATTATGCTCAGTGAAATAAGCCAGTTGGAAAAGGACAAGTACTATATTATTCCACTTAAATGAGGGGCATAGAGCAATAGAATTAATAAAGAGCACAGTAGTATTTCCCTGGGGACTCAAGGAAGGGGTAAGTGGGGGAATTATTGTTTAATTGGCACAGTTTCAGTTTTGCAAGATAAAGTTCTAAATGTAGTTGGTGGTGATGGTTATCCAAAAGTGTGAGTGTAGTTAGCACTACTGAACTACACACTTAAAAATGATAGGGATGGTGCCTGGGTGACTCATTCAGTTAAGTGACCAATTCTTAATTCTAGATCATGTCATGAGCTCACGTTTGTTCGATTGAACCCCATGTTGGGCTCTGCGCTGACAGTGCAGAGTCTGCTTGGATTTCTCTCTCCCTCACTCTTTGCCCCTCCCCCACTTGCTTGCTTGTGTGTGTGTGTGTGTGTGTGTGTGTGTGTGTTATGTGTGTTTGTACACATGCATATGCTCTCTCTGTCTCAAAATAAATAGACTATTTTTAATAATGAATATGGTAAATTTTATGTTATGTGTATTTTACCACACTTTTTAACTGAAAATGAACTGAGGGTTGAAGGGAAAGGGGAGGGGGAAGGGAGATGATAGTAATGGAGGAGGGCACTTGTGGGGAAGAGCACTGGGTGTTATATGGAAACCAATTTGACAATAAACTATTAAAAAATAGTAATAACACCAGCTTCTGTTTGAAGAAGTCATGGTCAGCTTCAGACAGTCTCTTCAGCATTCCAAAGTGTCTTTCCCATTCTGCCACCTGAGCCCAGATTACCATTATAAATGTTGTTTCTCCTCACCAAACCTAGAACCACAGGTACTTTGGAGAAGTAGGGATATTACCAAAGTAGTAGTAACTCTTCTGCAGGATAAGGGCTGTGTTGAGGCAGTTGCATTATGGAAAGCTTTCTGGCATTTCATAGCTCATCCCCTAACTTCAACAGCATTTTCAGCATTGGCTCTGACTGAGAACATATCACACCTTGGCAGAGGTTTCCAAAGGCTGGCATGCTTTCATAATTCTTGCTCTACAAAATGTTTTTTTAAAGTACCTCTGCCCATAAAGACAACACAAACAAGTTGCCTGTGAGTCATAAAACTAGAGAACACACACTAAGAACATGTAATAATCTTCATGTAATTTGCTCCTTAGTCATTGTCTAGCCCATTAGATAAATATGCAGCTTGTATTTCTTTCCAAATTAAGGCCTCTATAAAAACTACCTTTATAAACACACTGAGCAATAAAGAGTTCAACAACAAGTTATGCCAAAAGGAACTTTTAAAATATAGAAATAGATTTGTTTTGAAGTCATTAGAGGTGAAATAGCCAACAAGATTTCCCCAAGTCAACTGTGGGCATTAACTGCTTTTAAAGCTACATCAGAAAAAAAGTCATGATGACCTATCTGAGCAGTAGTGACAAATGCAGAAATCTCTTAGCGGAGGTTGACTTTGCACAGGAAAAACAGCAATAAGACCCAACAGGTAGAATATAGAGTTCAACCATCTGGCTTCCTTTCCTTAGCTTGACCTTGGCTATGCTGCTTCCTTTCCACACAAAAAGTGCTGCCCCCAGTACTGCTCTAAGGGAAAAGGGCATGTGTTCTCTTCTTAGCACTATACACAGAAAATTAGGAACTTTTTGTTGCTTTCAAGGAGTGGGGACAAAAGTTAATGTTGCTTCATACCTAACTTAACATGATTTATTTGAAGTTCTTTTCTTTATAAATAAAATTGAGAGAGTTGAAACTCACAGAACAAAGTACAATTCTATTAGAAAGATCCAAGAAGTGTTTGGGAGAAACAGGCATCATCACCTATGCAATATTCACACATGCACACTCACATATATGTTCACACACCTGCACTTAGACACACACTTACATACATTCATGCAAGCTCAACCTCACACACACATATACTCAGACACATTTACATATCCTTATACCCACACCTGTACACTCAGACACACACCCTCACTCTCAGATGTTCTGGACAAGGTTAGTAAGTACAAGACACAAGCACCAGCTCTCCGGCCTCCAGTGCTCAGACCATAACTAACCATGACACCAACATTTCCCTTAAAGCTCAGACTTTCCTCTCAGCCCCTCCTAGCCCTTCAGGCAGCAGAATTCTTCCATCCAGTGGGCACTTACACTGGAACCCGTGTGTCCTTTCTGATCTAAGCTTCCTCATTCTTGAATCCAAAAATCTTAAAAGATCAAATAAAGCACAATTGGAATTTAATATCAATGAACTATTAATCATTTTCTGCCTCTTTTTGTAAAGGGGAAAAGATATGTTACTGTACAGGATAGGTTATAAAGTTACTTAAGTGCCAATTATTGATCATTGTGGCTTATCCTTTAATGACAGCATCATTTTGAAATGTCTCCAAAAGTGGACACAAGAGAATCATGTTCTACAAGAGGCTCTGATCTGGGGCATGGACTTTTATGGGTCAATCCAGACTTTGTGTCCCTTGTTCCTAAAGCCTGATGTGCTGCATGGACATACCATCTGAATCCTACATCCTAAATGCACAGAGATGAAAGGGGACAACTGATATTCCAGGGTTCTACTCAGATCCCTAAATCTCTCCTCCCTTCAAGAATAAAGGAAATCATGTTATTTCTATTTTATTAAGTTCATTGAAATTTACTTCTATTTAATTAAGCTCAAAAAGTTTGAGCACTCTTCCTTTTCCCTACTGTTTGTGTGGGATGGGGGGGGGGGTGGGAGGTGGAGAATGGAGTGGATGAGTATATACATGTTTTTCAAGGAAGAAGATGGGAGGACAGGAATCTTCTGGTAGAGTTAGTTTCTTATAAATAAAAATACAGGTAATTCGTTCTTCACCACCAGGCTCTTCAAGACTCAGGGGTTGCATGGTCCTTCTGTCCATAGGTGATAGCTTTAAACAAATGGTTAACAAGGCTACGTGCCTAGGTAAGACAAAGTCTCATGAAAGGAAATCAGAACTTTCCAATGAAGCATTTTGTATCAAGCAGTTTGAGAAGCATCACCTACAACTCCCATTCCTACTGTGTCCCAGAACTAAGGCATACCCCTAAATTATCCTTTGTGTGGGACAGAGTGCTGGGACATAGTGCCAGTTCCTCACCAGGAATGGAAAGGGTAGATGAGTGCATGGCTGAGAGAAGAGGAAAAGTGACTCCTAAGCACATCTTCATAGTTAAGTGGACAAGAGATAGGAGGGATTCTGTAGCCACAAGATTCTGGTCCCACAGTGGGCTCCCAACCCCTCCTTTCTCACTTCAGAGATGCAGCCAAAATCATCCCACTAACATCAATGGCCACCAGTCATGTCTGTGCCTTCCCCATGTCACTGCTAGCCTTGCACTTGAGGAAACAGATCCCATACTTCAATGGATATAATATAAAGAAAAGAGAGGTATGTATCAAATGTAACTTAAAGTGCACTAATTTAAAGTCAAATAGAAGAGATACTGGTAAAATACACCAGACTGTTGGGTTGTGTCAAGGCCCCTGCTAACCCTCTCCTCCAGGCAAACTCTAGTTTTCACTCATCCTTTAAGACTGGGGTGACTCAGGAGAGACTTTCTCAGTGAATCCTTCCCAAAGAAATCTCCTCATCTGGGCTCCCCCACAGAACTCTGCCTTTATAGTACTGATGATTTTATTGCACTGTTACTGTTGGTTAATCAGCTTCCATGTCTAGAATTGGAGTTGTGTGGAAGAGGGAATGTCTTTAATCCACAATCCAGTGCCTGGTACTAGGTAAATGATGCTGAATGTACATCTGACTCAATCTATCAACAAGTATTTTTTGAGCATCTGTCTTCAGGCCCCAACCTGAGACACCTCTGGGAAATGAAGAATAAGTAAAATACATGATTGCTTTCCTTAAAGAGATCATACTTTTGTTGGAAAAGATGCAGTTAGATGGCCAAGTGTGTGCTATAGACACATTTTTAATGTAATCTAAGGACATAGATGGGATTTCAACTAGTAAGGGAAGCTGCATGGAAGATAGACAAAGGTCTTGGGCACAGGAATTAAGAAGTAAAGTGGCAGGGAAAGGAACATATGAACGGAGAGGCAGCTGAACACAGGGATTGTGAACATAACCATTGAGTAGTCAGTCTTGTGTTAAAACACTAGCTGCCCCTCTTCACTAACCCTGTGATCTTGAGAATGTTCCTTAGATGCTCTTTGCCTCAGCTTTCTCTGTAAAACTTGAGAAATGATAGTAACTTCAAATTATTTGTGTGAATAATAAATGGGATAATGCATTATCCCTTCAGCAAGATGCAGTACAAAACTGTGCCTCAATATTGGCTATTAGCATGCACCAAGTGGGAATGAGCCCAGCTTGCTTACAGGACAGGGACAAGAGCTTTGTGCATATTGGCATCCACTAAGAAGTGTGCCAACTTTTGTTTAGAGAAATATAGCAGGCCTGGATTATAAAGAACTTGGAAAACTGGCAGATGAATTTAAGCATCATGTAGAGGAAAAGAGGAAGCCCCCAGAGATATTTCCCTAGCCCCACTGAGAATAAGAAGCTGAGTTCATGTCCAGGTCCTGAATCTCCTCACTTCATAAGGATTGTTTAAAATAGCTAACACAATAAAATCTCTTCTCATCCCTAACTCTGTTTGACTTTGTAACCTCAACTGTAGTAACATGACCCTGTGCTCTTAAATTTTCACATCCTCAAAATATAAATGAAATCAGTACCTCCCCAGGGTACTGGGAGGATGAATATCCATCCAACACACTGGAAACCTTGGGACCAATGCCCCTAGAAGGGCTGAACCTCTCCATATCTTGCTTTCCCTGAGGTCCATGCCATTCTGGATTATATTCTTTTCCATTTTAATGTATCTGACTATCCTTTTCAGAAGCAGGTGATTTTCTCTTTGAACACCATTGCACATACAGCTGTTTTCTCCCTCTCTGTTCCTCATAATATTTATTTGTTCCAAGTTTTTATGCTTTTTTCAAATCATGGAAACTAAGGTGTAGCCTGTCACTGATTCCCAAAAGGCTTGGGTTAAGTTCTGCCACCACTACTAGTAGGCTGGAACCAGTTCATGCCAGCTCACTAGAACCAATTATTAAATTTTCAGGTGTCTAGGAATTGGTTGTGAAACAACTGGTAATTTGAAATACACCCATGGGAGTATTTACACTATGTAAATCAGCATACACTATAAATTATGACTTGATTTATTGTTTTATTGGTTATCTAGATGCAAGAACATGATAGAGAAAATGTGAATATTGAAGATTACACTTTAAAATATGTCTTGTCAGTATGGGGCACCTGGGTGGCTCAGGTCATGAGCCCCACGTCAGGTTCTGTGCTGACAGCTCAGGGCTTGGAGCCTGGTTTGGATTCTGTGTCTCCCTCTCTCTCTCTCTGTCCCTTCTCCACTCAGGCTTTCTCTCTATCAAACATAAAAGTTAAAAAAAATAATAATCATAAAAATAAAATGTGTCTTGTTTGTAGACATTACATTGCAAACAGCAGAAAATATTCCTCCAGTATTTGAAAATACTGTTTGATTCAATGGCTTCATTATTTCTCTTTTGTCTCACTTATTAATGGTAAACAAAATATCAATTAACATTCATTTTGGAACCACATTCTGAAAGACAGCACTGTATCTATCACCACTACCCACAACGCAGAGCTTCCTGGGGAGAGATGACATTTGTTAATTTCACTCCCATGGGACCCAAGCTGGCCAGCCCTCCTCAGCCCATATCCTGAGATAGTTGACCCATCTAGCTGCAGACCCTACTCTAGTCATATAATCTATCCTTCAATCAGGCACTTCATAAAGCAAACAGGGCCCCTGAAGATCACCAACTGTGGGTACCACCTACTCATGCCTTCTTTGCTCACAGACTTTGAAATTTGAGAATTTCCCAAGAGTGAGATGTCTCAGAGATTGTGAAATAAATAGAAGTACAGTCTTAAGCAAGTTAAATAAATGATGGGAAGGGAAATAACATTCCCTCAGGCTGGGCGTTAATAAATATTTAGGACAAAAATCTAAAGAAACTTGACTTGGCCTCATCTTTCCACATATTCTGTTTTGCACTTTGGGAAAATTTACACCTGAGTACAAAATTGTTCTTGGAAACTAATTGCACCTGCAGTCAGTTAATTGGAGGGGCAAGGATCCAGATGTGCTTGCAATTAGATAATTGCTGTTGTAATTCCTTGACTAAGAACAATGATCATTTTTAGATAGCACTTACAGGTTTTCAAGTAGTTAATAGGCATCATGTAGTTATTCTTCCCAATAACATGACACCTCATACCTCTTTTATGATGGTGAATTGAGCAGAGAGACAGTGGGCCAAAGCAGAAGCTCTCTGATTAGCATCAGAGAGAAACCATGCAACCCCAAACACACAAATACCACCATATCACTTATGGGTTTAAAACCAGCAATGGCCCCTGGTGCCTACTAGATAAAATCCAGGTTCTTCAGTAAGACATACAAGCTTTTCCTTATTTGTCTCAATCTATTCTACCTGCCATTCCTACACTTTCTCACCTACCTAAAAGCATCTTGGGCTGTAGCCACACAACTCTGTACCATTCCCTGTGCACAACATTCAGAGACCACCAACGTATTTGCAAGTGACCTTCTGCCAGATGCCCTTCTTCCCTTCTCAGAAAATGCCCACTTAACTGAGCTTAGCTGTCACCACTCTTGAATAACCCTCCCTCAAAGTCCTGAGGTAAAGTTGATCACTACAACTCTGTACTCCAAGGCAAATTTGTTTCATGTATGATATAACTGAGTTATTCCTTATGTGTTTGTCTTTGTGACTAGACTTTATTATGAGCTTATCCAGTGTAGGAATGCTTTCTCCTTCATCTTCATATCTTCCTCCACCCCTGGGAATGACATACATGCTCAACAATGCCCATGGGATGAAAAAAATAAAGTTGGCCTGTCCAAGGAAAGCTATGGGCATTTAGTTCCGACCTCTGACAAAGGGACTGGAACAGTTGAGAAGGAAATCTCAGGCCTGTGGTAGAAAAGGTTCTGATATAAGTGTGGGATGGACCTTCATGAAGGCTAGCCCAGCACTGTTACGCAAGCTCAGAGGATGAGGCATGTGAAGGAAAGCCTCCCTCTGTGAGAGGCAGGAGGAGTTCTCTATCCACTGTATGGGTAAAAGGCGAAAGATTTATGCGATCTGAAGAGAAACCAGAGTATCCACTGTATGGGTAAAGTAAGAATTAATATCACATCCTGGAAGGCCTCCTTATGCTTCCTCTATTATCTCTACCTTTAGTGGGAGAATAATGCCAACTAAATATGAAATTCTTATCCAAAATTGGCCTAATATATTTTGCCAAAATAATCAGCTTGAATTGAAATTTTCTATTCTGACTCAAAGTGCTACCACCATTGGCCTAATTGCCCAAGTCAGTGTCAACCTCCCTGAGCATAAAGCCGGTTCCACATTATTCCTAAATTCCTCTCTCGTCCATGTTTTCCTCTTTGTTCCACTGGCCCTTTCCTCATCACCCATCTGGGTCATTACAACCACCTCCAACTTATCTGTCACCATTCCTAGCTCCCTGAACTTAACCCACAAACTTCAGCTTGTTCCCCATCTCATACAATATAAAGTCTAAATTCCTAAAACACTCCTTATGACTCATCCTTAGTCTAAATCTGCACTGTCCAATATGGTAGCCACTACACATGGGGCTATTTAAACTTAAATTTGAACTAAGCAACATTTCATGAAAATAAAAATTCTCAGTAGCACTAGCTACATTTTAAGAGCCACCCACTGCTTATAGCTACTATTTTGGACAGTGCAGTTCTAGAACATTCTGGGACCACAAGAAATTCTATTGGACATCTCAGCTTTGGCTGAGGTAGAGAACCAAGAAGCTATTCTAGGCTGTTCTTTGGTGACACAATCTCCCAAAGAAGAAGGCTTAGAATTACCATTAGTCCAGGTGGCTTATATAAATGGATTATCAGAACAAGAGTTCCTGGGTTTCCCTTTTCTGAAAAAAATGGAGGGTATGATTACAGCAGCTACAGAGAAAAAGGAGATTCTGACTGAGGAACTCTTAGGTGAAGTATCATTGTGCAGAGGGGCTCAGGAAATCTGATGGCTCTAGACCCACTCTGGAATGGAATGAGACCATCAGCAGGACTGCTCAACAGTGACCTTCAGTAGCTTGGGGTGAGGGAGGTGGTGACATGACTAATTTAGTAGTTCTCAACCATGGCTACATCTGTAGGATGTCCAAGTCCATCTCCAACCAACTGACTCAGAGGCCCAGAGGTGGAGCCCAGACACTGATAGATTTCAAAGTTTTCTAGTGATCGAAGTGTGTCCTGTGGATTGAGAACCACTGGTTTGGCCCAACAATATGTCACTCCTGTTTTGACCTTCTTTTCCCTTCTACTTTCCTCCATAGGTGCCCTTCATAATAAAATGGATAGAATATCAGAATTTGATTCTGCTAATTTGATATGAATTCTTCATCAAGTGAATTGATGTAAAGTTGGTACTATTGATTATTATTAAATGACTCATATAAACATTTTGACATTTCTACAGAAATTTTCTTCTGAAAGTCCCTGGAGTTCCAATGAAGAGGGCTTAGCACAGACCTGTCCCTGCTCCAAATCCTCACTCCACCCTTCAGCCATTCAACTTCAACTTTCATACCTGGACTCATTGTGTATATTTGATGTGCAGTTTACACACATGATTGATTCTGTAACCCACATTTACCTGCGAGCTTTTCTCATATTCACTCATACCTGAAAAGCAAACAAAAAGCAATTTGTGTTCTTCTTACAGAAACTATTTTAAGAACAACTAAATTATGTGAGCATCAGAAAAAAAACTGCCTTGTGCCACAATATTGGGTTTATCAGCATTAAGTTAAGGAGTCATAGAATTTTGGAGCTTAAAGAGACTTTGAAAATAAGCCAATAGCCTCTTTTTATAGGTGAGGCTCTGACACTGAGGGACTTGCCTAAGGCCAGCTGATTAATGTCAGAGCTGAGAGGAGGACAGGGTTTCCTGCCTTTCAGCCCCAAGTCACCAGAAGCTGTGGTGAAGGAGAACAGGGAAACAAATGTTTGCATTGTTTTCTCAACAATTTAATTTTAAGGCTAAAATTATAAAGCTTTGTACCGAACCAAACATTCTCTTGCTCAGGTCCTTCAAATGCAAGTGGCAATTACTAGCATTTAAGACAGACTTGTGCACATGTGTGGTTTTCTTTCAAACTAACCAGCTCTCATAGGCTTTGGCCCCAGTAGTCCTTTATTACCCCCTGCTCAAACAGCTCAGCTCAGGGCAGGTTCATGACAGGTGACCCTATCCTATGTGTCAGAAACATGAGTGAACACTTCACCATTTCATTTAATCCACACCATAATCCTGCGTACCATTATTATTATCTCAATTTTGCAGATTAGGAAACTGAGGTTAACGAATATTATGTCAATGTGCTGAACACCACCCTATGAGTAGCAGAGCTGATATTCAAACTTTGATGTGCCTAACTTGAACCCAAACTCTGAATGGTACAATGTACTGCCAAAGAGTTAATCCTAGAATATTAACCCTAGTCTGTTCAGGACTCTAATCCACCATAGGTCTACAAAACTTTCTAAAAATACTTCCACGCACAATTCACAAGCCCCTTTCATCCACAGTAGGGACCCTCAGCTTCTTGCTGGACTACTTCTGGTAATGACACACATGAATCTCTTTTGCATGTTTTATGTAACTATTTAAGTAAACAGTTTTGATCATTACCCAAAAAAAGAACTCACTGCCCTGGCTCACACAGAGCTCACACAGAACTCCCAGAACTGGCTTTCCTAGGTATCCTTTTAATTAGGATGTCAAAAAGTCTACCCAGTCAAATGTCATCCACATATGGAGTGGTGGGTCACCCACATACTGAAGCCTCTTCTTGCGGTGACTACTTGAACCTCATAATTATCAGGAGCTTCACAGAAATAACTTTTGTTAGCTTAACTGTGAGATCTACTAAGTAAAAGAAGGCTCTAGTGCATGCCCTCCAGGAACTTACCTCAACAATTAATTTGGAAAATTTTCCCTCTCTCACTTCATGTCTCTCATGCTCAACTCTCAAAAGAATCACCAGCCCTCAATAGTTGTATTTTGGCAAAACTGATTTAGCACATTGCCCAGAAGCATGAAGGTTACCCTTAATCATTACATGGTTGTTCTTAACATTAAATAGATATTGAACTGAATACTTTCATTACCACAAGGAAACAAGATCCTTCAACAGCAAATCAACAGACTTGCTAAATATAGTTGCTTTATAGCTATGGAAACCCTCTCCCCTTAGAACCCCTTAAAAAATAAATAAGATGTTGTGCCTTTAACAATGTCCCCAAATGACTTTGTATTTTAGGTCATAAAAATGCAGAGTAAATCACTCTCTAGGAATCTTGCCAGCCTATTTTTAAGTAGATTAACCCCCATCACACTGTTCATTCATTCATTCATTCATTCATTCAATAATGTTTTGTTGAGTCAGCCCATGTTCTAGGTACTGAGGACACACACACTCACACACACACATATACACACACATTGACATGTAAACATGTACGTGCATTATACACCCACATGCACATATACATACATGCATACAACATTCATGTACTCCCACATACACAAATGTACAGACACATTCATACACATGTAGCCATGCACACACACACACACACACACACACACACACATTCTCACGCAAACACAAAGTGCTCCTTTTTATCCTTAAAGAGATCACTGTCTGGTAAGGAAAACGGACAAATATCTGACAATATAGTGCAATAAGCATATAATGCAGGCATAGTTCCTGCAGGAGCAGAGGAGAGACACTAAATCCAAACCAGGAGAGTAGAGGAGATATCTGGGATGTACACAAAGAAGGAAAAGCTGACACAAAGAAGAAAATCCATTCAAAATTAGTTGAATAGGGACACCTGAGTGGCTCAGTTGGTTAAGCTTCTGATTCTTGATTTCAGCTCTGGTCATGATCTCATGGTTCATACGTTTGAACCCCACACTAGGATCTGTGCTAACAGTGCAGAGCATGCCTAGGATTCTCTTTGTCTCCCTCTCTCTCTGCCACTTTCCCATTCACACATTCTCACAAAATAATAAATAAAAACTTAGTTGGGTGGGTGAATGGGTGGATGAGTAAATGAGTGAATGAATCCAGAGAGGGGTGATATGATAGATAAGCAAATAACATCAATAAGAGTAGCAGGGTTAGCTCAAGGTGCTCCGTGCTGTGTAGAGGAGCCCATGTTTAAGCTCTGCTAAAGAGAAACAGCCTCCAAAGAGATGTGCTTAAATGTGGAACAGAAGTTGCCAAGCAGGAAAAGGGTTTTTTGGGCTGCAGAAAGGGTCTGCTCAGCGGCACCAAAGAGAGAGAGCTTAGCATGTTTGGGAAACATCTGATTTGTCTAAAGCAGGGAATGAGTTGGGGAGAGGAGTCAAGGGGGAGGACTTAACATGTGACCTCAGGTCACAGAACATGGGCAGCCAGCAGAGAAATTTGGATTTTGTCCTGGAGATGATGAGGAGCCATGAAAGAATGGTCAATAGCTTATGATTCAGAAAGATGGTTGTGATAATGATTTGGCAGATGGCCTGGAGAAGCGATTAGCTTCTATTCTATTGCAATAATTTCAAGAAAATTATGAGGATCTGAAATAGGAGGGCTGAAATGGACAAAGGAAGACTAGGTTAAAATTTTAAATACACACACACACATGCGCGCGCGCGCGTTTTAAAGGACTATTAACTTGGATGTGAACAGTAAATGGAGACTTAAGAAGCACGATAGCACAGTAACCTTCCATTCTGAGTGTATAGAGTGAACATGTGACCAAACAGACCAAGAACAAATGCTGCTGCAACCAGGGCAGTACCTTGACCAGAAGGCACCAAAGAACTGTAATGTTCCCATTTTGCTCCCAAATCACCAATTCTAAAAGTAGATGCCACTTCTTGAAAAGCTACATCTTGACATATGTTGGACTAAACACTTTACACACATCACCCAACTGAACCTTGCCCCAAGCACTTTGGTGCATATTGATCCTCCCTTTGTACTGATGAGAATGTGGAAGTTTCTAAAGATCAAGTAATTTGCCCAAGATCACACAGCAGATATAGGATTTAAGTCCAAGTTTAGAGTGACACCAAAGCCTTAGTTTAACCACTATAATTGATTCCTTCTCCAAATGTTGTCTACTTGGATTCATGTCTCCTCCTCTCTCCCAAACCAATTATTCTCATCCAGCCTAGGTCAGTGCACAGAGCAACAAAGACCCAGATGCAGCCCACCGGCCATTCATGCAAAGTTTTAGAGTAGACTAAGTTACTGAAATCTACCTTCCCAAGGTTTCACATGGGTCTGAGCCCCACTTCTGGCCATGCAATCAAGTTCCAGGATCAGTGCAGCAGACACTGATGCCAGACTCTTAACAGTCCCCTATTCCTCAATAGTAGAACTCCCAGTTCTTAGTAAGCCCCCTGTTGCCCTTAATAAAGACTATATTTCCCAGCCCCCTGTGTCTAGGTGTAGCCATTGTGAGTACATTCTGGTAAACAAGGTTCAAGCAGAAGTGTTAAATGCATATTAGGAAATATTGCATACAAGGAGGAGAGCCACCCTTCATTGCCCCTTCTTCCTTCATTCTGGCTGGAGTTGGGACATGTTGGAAGGAATTCAAGCATTCGGTATGGATTATGAGGCCTTGAAAGTGGCAGCAAAGAAACCTGGAAGAAGCCTGTGTCTCTGAGGGCTTAGTGAATAGACATACTAACCTAGACTTCCTATCATCCAATTTTTTTTGCAATATATCCAACATTTTGTGTTTGAGCCTCCATTAATTTGAGTTTTCTAACATTAATAATTAATGCTATCTCCAATGAATACAAGCCACAAAATTGTGGGGAGCTATTGCCATTTCCCCTATTTTCTCTAAATTAAACCCTTGTCACCTGCTCAGTGATTCAGGCTGACTCTTTCCAACAGAAGATGTTTCCAATGCATTGGAGGCATTTGTATTCCTCTCCATACTTACTTTGCTATATGAAGAGGGAAAATTACCTGAATAGAAAACGGCATATTCTGCAGCCAAATAAGCAAACTGCCCAATCCCAATAATTTGTGCTCTGATTTTTCATAACCTATTTATGACTTTCATTCTTTATCATTAAATTCTAACCAAAACTCTACCAATCTTCTGGCTGATACAGTTCACAACCTTTATCATCCTTGACATGTGTCTCCATAGAAGCAATAGAAGCGTTCACATCTCAGCTTCTTTACCCCAAATGGTAAGCATCTGGTAGTAACCTACAATCTTCTTTCATTCAATGCACTAATCTATTGGTTAACTTTGTCCTTTATGCTGACTATTCCCAAAGCACATATTTTTTAGACCAGAAGAAAGGCAGTATTCTTAGAAGGCACTGGGTGAACAGTGCCCCCAGCTTGCCCTGCAAGGTCCCAGGCTGCCACTAAAACTATTCATAAGTTGGCCTCTTTGACCACACTACACTGTCTTTCTAACCCATATATCCTTCATATGGCTACTGCTTTATATAAACTAGGAGGTGATCTTTTTTTAGTGTCTGTTAGCATTAATTGAGTGTCTAGTATGTGTTCTAAACTGTCCTAGAATCTTAGAAGACATGAAAGGAAAATACAAAGTGAACCCTGCTCTCAAGTTCCCAAGTAATAGCCATTTGAAGTTTTCTTATGACTCTATAAAAATCACATGATTTTTTATTTAAAATATTAATTTATTCTGTGTATTAAACCAGAACTCAGAATCAGAAATTATAAATCTGTTTAAATGCAAATAAATCTAAGACGGTAATAATAGTCTACAATTGTCCTTGTATATCAAAAGACTTCTTTCATTCATTGCAAGAAAAAATATGAATATAAGGGAACATTTTAACAATGATGTTGAAGAAGCCCATATTTGGCATGAATGCTCAATAAGGCTCATGTAAAATTATAAAGTTTATATCAAATTGTACTTTCTCTGAAAATACTCAAGGCAATCCAGACCTTGGTAGAAAGAGCACTGGGTCGGTCATGCTGTCATGCAGACTTA
This sequence comes from Suricata suricatta, assembly GCF_006229205.1. Classification (NCBI taxonomy): domain Eukaryota; kingdom Metazoa; phylum Chordata; class Mammalia; order Carnivora; family Herpestidae; genus Suricata; species Suricata suricatta. The sequence continues at coordinate 26,744,578 of NC_043706.1, read as the reverse complement.
GGTTCACATTTCAATTCTGCCACTTAATTATCCAGCAACCCTGGTCAAGCCACTTGCTTTATTAGCAATCTCATTGCAGGCAAAAAGTTAGAAAGGTTAGTTTACCTCCAAGTGCTTTTCTGAGCATGAAGGGAGATAACACATGTGGAAATGCCTAGCACAGTGCTCAACATGTAGAGACCACTCCATAAATATTGCTTGAAGCTGAGTTTAAACCTATAGTTCATTATGTATAAATGGGTTCCTCAACATCCATATGCTCTAGGATTTTAATTCTGCAAGGATATATGCTGACACTGAAAGCAGATAAAATAATACAGTTCACACAAAGTTGCAAAATAAAGACAGTAGCCAATAAAAATGACAACCATAAGTATTTATTGAATTCTCATTATGTGCTAGACATTATGTTAAACACTTTATATAAATAATTTCATTTAATCCTCACAATAACCTTATGGGAAGGTACTCTGATTTAAAGCAAATGGTGGCTGTAGTAAAAGGTGATGGAAAAATCAAAACCCTTAGCTGTTGGAACAAAAATATAACTAGTCATCAACAGGTAGTTGTCTCCTGAGTGACCCTGCAGTATGAATGGGACAGGTGCTGTGATACCACTGAGTCCTTCCTTTACATAGTCAGGGGCCAGCAAAAATTATAAACGTGCATAAGATAAAAGTAAAACTTGTAAGATATTTGGAAAATTTTGGAAATGAAGAGGGTTAATGTTGTGAAGCTAAAACCAAACTGATAGTGAGATTTATTAGGTAATTGAGATAAAATGTGAGCTGGCAAGGAAAACTTTTTCCTTATGAATTCATTTTTGGGTACAGTTTTCTTTGATTTTCAGCCTTTAGCATCCTGTGTATTAATACCTCATTCTAGGCATTGGACAAGGCATTGACTTCAGCACCAATGAAACTCAAGAATTTTCTTATGCAAGTGCATTTGTGTGTTTTTATAAGGAAAGGGTTTACTGTGTTCATCAAATCTCAAAGGGCTCTATGAGCTGAAAAGGTTAAGAAACTTTGCCCTAGACCTCATTGGCCAAAAGTCAGATAGTGCTTCTATGGATATACACTCCACCTGGACCCTGGCCCTTGTCTGACTCCAGAGAACCCTGAGACCAGTTACACTGGGAACATGGCCCACAGTGCAGATCCTCAACTGTTGGCTGCAATGGACATGATGCACCTTGACTGGGCAGTAGGACAAGAAAGCTGCACTTCTTCCAGTAGACCTCCTCAGAGACAGGCAAGCCTTGCTGGAATCTGTGAAGGAGGCAAGAGTTGGACTTCAGTCTTCCCAGCACAATCACACAGTCTCCACACTACTGGTTAAATCATCAGTGCAGAAGACAAGAAGGCATAAAAATGAGGAAAATATTTTGGCCCATTGCCTTGAGGTGTTTCATCTATATCTACCTTAGATTGCAACCCACTTGGCCCCAAACACCCTTTTCTTCAGGCAGAGATAACAACAGAGAATCTCAGCTCCTCTGCTCTAGTTCCTTCTTCCATACCAAGTACCCAGACTCTTCCAAGGAGCATAGGAATCCCAAATATCCCATCCTGTGCACTGGTGCAGCATATAGCAAGAGGACCATCCCAGGTGTCAGGGGGGTTACTGAGTCATGGGTCACCTTTTTCTTCTCTTTTTCTTTTCCCTTCTTTTTTTCCTCTTTATCTACTCTTCCTCCTCCACCTCCTCTTCCTCTGCCTCTTTCTCCTCCTCCTCTTCTTCTTTTGAAAAAAAAAAAAAAGGAAGAACCTGGAATGAAAAGAGTAGAGAATACCTGAGTCATTGAGTAGGATTAAGCTTTGCTTCTAGAAACTTTTATTTCAGTGCGTGTCTGTGTGTCTGTGTCTGTCTATCTATATAGGATCACAGTTTAAATTGTGCATTTTTGTTGGTAAAGTGAAAAATAGGTCTAGGACAATCCATAGAGATTTTGCATCATGATAACAGCTTTCTGAATAGCTGTGAAGTCACATGGGGGAAAAAAACAGTACGGAAAGAGAATGTGAATTCTAGTCCTGACTGTGCTGTGTGTCCCCAGCCAAGTTCTATAATCTGTGTGAGCCCTTTCTTTATTTATAAGATGAAAATGATAAATCCTACTCTGCCTACATGGCAGGACACCTGTGTGGTTCAAATGGAACACAGTTTGTTGAGTATTGTATACATTGCAAGGCAAAGGCTGACATAAGACATTTTGAAATTCAGGTTTATGGTGGGAAGTTCAAGCCAGGAAGGGAAGAGATGGACAACTTGATTGTTTGAGAACTACTCGGGAGAGCTAGAGACTGTTAAGGATCCCCCATATCCTCACATGTGGCATGCTCCCAGGTCCCTTATGTGTCTATCTAAGTGATGCAGTCTAGGTGGCACCTTGGGAATCCCACTGCAATGATTCTAAGCAACACAAGCAAAGGAAATTTCATGTTTGTTCTGTTACACATAATTGGCCCAAGGGTTAGTATTTGATAGCACCTGAATGTCTAGTTCTTTCTGGCTCACTCCTCCCCTGTGGAGTAGTAGGAAACCCATGCAACCTCATCATTATTGATGAGGCAAGGCAACATTAAGTGCACACCTCTTATGGGAGTGAACATTGATGTTCTTTCCATTTCATGGAAAGGTCTTGCAAAACATTGGTTCTAATATCTTCTTGCATGAGTCAGAGACTAAGGAATGAAGAACTACTTCTGAATGACAAACAAGGAAAAAAGAAAAGAAAGAAAGCTCTGATGATGGGTTCTTGGAACACAACTCCAAGTCTGTTTACACTAGCAAAATCAACATGTAGATCTCTGTTTAGGGTATGCTGCTGAAAGACAAAACAAAACAAAAGTCCATTCCTTTTCTTTTTTCTGATTAAAAAGATAATGGACACTCACATAAAATCAAATAATAATGTTAGTTCCCAAGAGGAAAGGAATGTCAGCATTTTAAAGTTCACCATTAGAAACCTGTTTCTTTTACTGAACTATCAGGTTGATAGACATAAATGGAAACATTGTACAGATGTTATTTTGCAACCCCTTTGTTTATATATTAGTATGTCAGAGAGTTTTATCCATAATAGTGAATGAAGATCTCGAACACAGCTGCTGGTAGTTGTGTAGTATTCCATCATACAGATGAAGCTTAATTTGTTAATAAATTTCACTGAAGAACATTTAAATTGCTTCTGAATTTTTTATTGGGTTATAATTGATGTATAGCATTGTATAAGTTTAAGGTATATGATGTGTTGATCTGATTCACTATGGTTGCCTCTGAATTGTTGCTTATATAAACAATACCAGGATAAACATTCTTATGCATTCATCATTGTACCACTTATATCCCTGGGAAAAATTTCTAGGATAAGAATAAACCAAAACCTATCCACATTTTCAATGTTAATACATATTGCCAAATTGCCCTGTGGAAATGGTGTGCCTGGTCCCAATACTCCAGCAATGTAAGAACCTACCAAGAGTGGATGTCTTAACTCTTTTACCTTTTTTTCTGATCTGACAGGTAATAACTAATATTCCACTTGTTTTAATTGCATTTTTATTTTAATGAGGCATTTGATATCAATATTACTTATTATCAATGCATATATACTACTAGTAGTGATAATAGCTAACATGCATTGAAAGGGTATCATGTACCACTGTGCTAAGCACCTTACAGAATTATTTCTTTAAACCTCATAGTAACCCCTCCAGATAAGTGCTGTTATTCTCTCTATTTCACAGATAAAAACAAAGACTTAGGGGCTCCTGGGTGGCTCAGAAAACTGTGTCCCACTCTTGATTTCAGCTCAAGTTATGATCTAACAGTTTGTGAGATTGAGCACTGACAGTACGGAGCCTGCTTAGGATTCTCTCCTCCCCCGGCCTTCTCTGCTCCTCCCTTACTCATAATCTCTCTCTCACTTTCCCTCAAAAATAAATAAATAAACATTTAAAAACAAAAAACAAAAACCATTTGTTAAAAGTTATGGATCTAGTAAATAATAAACCCAGAATTAAATCCAGGTAGATCTACCCAAAGCCATGTTGTTGAGCAGGGCATTGTACTTCCTATTTCTATATGCAAGTGTGCTAATTCTGTGTTTCTTCTATGTATGTTTTTATATGTGAGTTTTAACATTTTATGAGTTTAACATTTTATATATGAGTTTAACATTTTCCATTGAAATGTTCATCTTTTCCTTATTAATTAACAATAACTCTTATTATGTACTAAGAATATTGATTTGTTGTCATTTTTTGCTAGCAATTTTTTCTCTGTAGGATACTTATATCCAATTTACAACTTTCACTTCTGTTTATAATTAGTGTAAGGTCTTGACTAATGACTATAATAAGCCTGATGTAGTATCCTTGACATGTAAACAAACACAAGCAGATTACCTAAGCTGATGATGTTAGATTTTCATGGTAGCCCAGTTGTGGACACTGAGGGGGTTTGGATAACAGTGCATGGCAATAGAGAAGGGGAAGAAAAAAAAGAGAAATGAGGCAAATTAAGTCACAAAGTAGCGATCTCCCCTTTAATGGGTCTCTTTCTGAGTTTTTCCCCTTTGCAGGACTTTTTCTGCCACTTTCGTCACCCCTAAGAAGTAGGGTTTTATTGCTTGGTAAGGTTTATAAAGATCTAAATCTCTTCTTTTCATTCCCAAATTTAATCACCGTTTATTAAAACAAAGACTAAACTTTGGCCATGGATCATTTCCCAGAAAGTGGAGCATGTGCAAAGGAGAGGACATGGGGTCAGAGGCCCCAGCTAGGAGTCCCGCAGGCTGAGGACATGCTGTGTGGCCTAGCACATTGTTTCACTCTCTTGGCTGCAGTTTCCTCATTTGCAAAATTAGGTAATGATTACTACATCACACAGTAGCTTGGAAATTACCTAAGAAAATGTTCAAGTATTAGTGTCTCATAGGGCCCTGAGTGCTTAGCAGATGGCCCTCTGCCCCCACCCCCATTCTATGGATGCATGGTTCAAGTGAAAGAGAAAGAGGGTTTCTGGGATCCACAACAAGAATGTAAAGGCTCACTCTGACTCAGCTGTCTTGCTATTAAACTATAACTTCAGCTTATGTGTCTCCAAAATTGTCCCATGAGACATTACCAGAGCTAAACAGGAAGACAGCTGACAACCTAAAAACCTAACTCCAGCTAGCTTTCCACTCCACCCCATCTGTGTGCAGGCAGCTAGAGTTTCCTCTCTGCTTGTCTGTCATCCACAAATCATTTGTCTCTCAGTAGTCATTCCCGAACTATCTCATGGCCCCAAGATCCTCTAATTTTGCCTTTGGTTATACAGGATAACAACGTTGTCATTTGAATGAAATAATATGAGGATTCATTCAGAGAAAATTCTCAAATCCACCAGAACTCCTTGGAAGACAGATGAGAAATGTGAGCCACTTTATTAATTATAAGGACCAAAACAATCCCTTCATTTGCTGATATCTACTTATTTCCCAGCCATATCTCCCAACACCTCACCATACCCCTCCTTTTGTCAAGTCTATGTTTATTATAATACTTTTCCTTTGTAAATCATTTCAGACCTAAAGGAAAGATTTCTGCCATGTATTGAGCCCTACTCTGCGATCCAGAAAATTAAGCAGTTCCCAAAGCCACATAAGGAGACAACGACTAAAGTGCAGCCAAGCCCAATGCATCTGCTCCTGATGCCTGTCTACCAAGCCCACCACACCCTTGCCTTCTGCACCTTCACAAAGTACTTTCATGTGCATTAGCTCCTTGATTGTCCCCCAAAACTTTCTAAGTAGCCAAACTCCTGTTGCCTACATCTACTGATATGTAGATGAAAGAGACTGTAGGATGTAGGCACCCACACTGTCACCCAAGACCCTGGGGTTGGCCTAATTCCACCAGGCAGCCCCCCATAGCTAAGCCCTGGCAGTGTCTACCAGAGGGGTCATGGCCCACTGAGAAGTTCTCCGTTGAAGGAAGACACAAACATATTTCAGCAAGATCTAAGTGAGTGTTGACCAACTATGGGGAAACCTGAATTCAAAGGCTCCAGGCTCCTCAACCCTCCTCTCCAAGATGGCCACTTCAGGAAGTAGGTGCTGCTCCCATAGTCCTTCAGCCTGTCCCCATAGTTCATTCCCATGTGTTAGTTGACTTGTAAAAGCTGATCAATACAACCAGCTCCTAAGGGCCACATAAGGGATAAAACCACATTGAGATACCACCTCACACTGGTCAGAGTGGCTAAAATGAACAAATCAAGAGACTATAGATGCTGGCGAGGATGTGGAGAAACAGGCACCCTCCTACACTGTTGGTGGGAATGTAAACCGGTGCAGCCGCTCTGGAAAACAGTGTGGAGATTCCTCAAAAATCTATCAGTAGAACTCCCCTATGACTCAGCAATAGCACTGCTAGGGATTTATCCAAATGATACAGAAGTCCTGATGCATAGGGCCACATGTACCTCAATGTTCATAGTGGCACTCTCAACAATAGCCAAATTATGGAAAGAGCCTAAATGTCCATCAACTGATGAATGGACCAAGAAGATGTGGTGTGTATATATATATATATATACAATGGAGTATTACATGGCAATGAGAAAGAATGAAATCTGGTCATTTGTAGGAAAATGGATGGACCTCAAGGGTGTCACCCTAAGTGAAATAAGTCAGGCAGAGAAGGACAGATACCATATGTTTGCACTTATAGGTCTAACAGGAGAAACCTAACAGAGGACCATAGGGAGGGGAAGGGGGAAAGAGAGTTAGAGAGAGAGAGGGACACAAATCATGAGAGACTATTGAATACTGAGAATGAACTGAGGGCAGAGGGGGGAGAGGGAGGGGAGAAGCACTGGGCGTTATATGGAAACCAATTTGACAATAAACTATTATTAAAAAATAAGGGATAAAACTAAATACAACTCTTAAAGAGGAAGCTCAGAAATGAAGCCAAAACAAATGTTGCTGAGATGAATGATTAGAATAAAACTACAAGAATACCTGGCACAAGAAGCACATGTACCCCACATGATTCAAGGGCATAAGATATCAAGGACAACTCGTCTGACAGAGAAGGTGCCAGTTCAGTAAGCTTGTGCCACTTTCAACTACTTTCAATGAAGAAATCATTAAGGCTTTGGAGCATTCATGTCTTTTTAAGGACAAAGACACTTCTAGTCCAATCCTTGGGTTCAATAATTGGCAAAACTAATGTCCAAATAAGTTAACTGCAGTGATCATAGTTATATAGCTGGTCAGTGACAGAAAAATGATGAGAAAGGTGACAGCACTCCAATAACATCTTCACACACTTTTAAGCACTTAACCCTTCCTCCACTTCCTCTTCCTCTCTATATAAGCATATATATGTGTGTGTGCACATACATGCACACACATACCCATTCACCTGATATCACAGACTCCATAGGCCATGTCTTTATCAAGTCCTTCTGAACATTCAAACAGGAATATAATTCAGGTGACATGGTTGACTATGGGGCTTACTGAAAGAACCACTATGCCCCAGGAGGGACTTGGTTTACTTTCAGCTTTATATTTGTACCTATTATTCAGGTGACATTAGGCCAATAGCAGTAGTGAATTATAGGACAGTTAAATGAAAGCAAAAATGTTCACAAAGGGCTCAGCAGGGTGTCTTGTACACAACAGACTCCAAATCATGTCCCACCTGGGAATGTGTCAGGATGACCCTGGTGTAAAGAGCAGGGGTTTTGTGGCCCAACAACCGGGCCATGACTCTTCCCTTTCTGTTCTTCACTTTGGGCATCTTGCCTACCCTCACTCAGGTCTGGAGTCCACATACACATGGGCCATTGCAAGGAGTAAATGAGATGGTATGCTTGCTTCCTGACTCTTGGCCAACAGTAAATGTTAAACAAAAAGGCAAGCAGGTTTGTGATTTGCATATGGTGGAGAAATGCACTGTCCTGTACTTTCCTTTCCCAAAATCCCAGGACTGCAATTTCCTCCTCAAGAGTGAATTCTGTAATCCCACAGTGCAAAGCATTAGGTGTGGCATAGAAGTTTTGTACAGTCTACTTCTGTAGAAGGGAAGTTTCTTCAAGCCCTTTTAAAACTTGCCTAATCAGGAAGTCTTTGCCTGGGGATTCTGAACTGACTGGGGTGGGTCCTTTCTTGGTAGATACTCAGCACTTGGTCTCCACAATATTACCTTCCATGTGTTACTAAGATTCTTTCTGAGCAATCTCAAATCACTTCATCTGCGTTTGTTCTTCCCAAGTAGAACATAATGCCCAAAGGGCAACAGTCCCTGTGACAACTAAGAGAACATTTTGACCCAGTAGGAACTCAAAGTTCAGATGTCAGGATATCTTTCTGTCCACCCTACCCAAACCTTGAGGCAAGGCCATTGGCATCTTTTAAGAGATTCTGCTAAAAGTCATTGTTTTCCAGAGACTCATTTCTATGTGTGAGGAAAGTTGTAGGTAGATTCTGATTTCCCCCTCTCTTCACACATTCTGAACACAAGCTTCTCAAAGGCCAAATGTAGAAGACCAAATACATAGGAGGAGTAAGGCAGACACCTCACAAAATGACCTCGCCTCAAAACAGAGACACTCTGGGGGTCTCATACACACAGAGCCTGACTGCTGATGAAGTTCAGCTCTACAGTCAGCCCTCCAATCTGGAAATATTAGAAGCATGAGCAACAAAAGGAGAAAGAGCTGTGTGTTGGGAGAGTCAACTGTAAGAAGTACCTTCTGGCAAGGGTTAGTGTCCAAAAAAGCTGTCCGTGCATCCCACCCCTTGTTGTTCACATGCACATTCCTGGCTGATGTGAAATGTTGGAACCATACATTTGGCCCAGCCTGAGCACCTCTGAGTTCAAATTATATCCATCAGGGAAATGGCCTAAACTCACAAGCGGTGTCTGGTGTAGATAGTCACAGCTCACTGACTCACTGAACCGTCTGGGGAAGAGTGTAAGAAACTGCCAAGGATTTGGCACCAAGCAATATATGGTCCCTATTATTGCCTTCTTATGTTCTGAAATCCTCATTATTTATTGAGCAGTTAGTCTGAGCTGATTTTTTCAAGAACATTATCATATATAATTTAATCCCCACCACAATTTTTATTTCCCAGTGATGAACCAGTTGCTGAGAGATTAAGTGATTTGACAAGATTACACTTCTAGGAGATAGAAGTGCATGCTTGGCATCTGCCAGACCCAAATCCAAAGGGCCTCTTTGCCACTCAATAGCTGAGACACCTGGAAGAAGCTCTAGGAGTTTTCGTCTCCTCATTTGCAAACAAAGGGATTATAATATTGACCTCAGAGGATTAGTATGAGGATTAAATATATTAAAGTAGATAGAGAGCTTAACATGTTGAGTAAAAGGTAGCTTCCCTGATTGCTTTTTTTTTTTTTTTTTTACCATTTTGTTTTCTGATAACCCATCCTGCCTGCATCAGCTCATTCCTTCATCCCCTCAGTAGGACTTTAAAGATAACAGGTGGCAACTTTCACTTTAACACAGCCCTCACACCTAATAAGTTCTGGAGAATGACAACCTGGTTTTCCATTCCATAAGAATGCCCCTGTGGCCTTTTGCTCTGACACAGCCCTGATTGCTACTAAGCACTTGTGCATAACCAGCTGAATACATTTTAATTTGTACAGGACCCTATGTACAATTCTAGTAATCCTTAAGCAACCTGTAGAAAAATAATAAAATATAAAGGAAATATTGACCCACAATTTATTGAACTGACATCAGACCTGGTAAACCATACAGCCTCTCAAAATGTTATTGTTTATTTTTTAATAGTTTATTTTCAAATTGGTTTCCATGTAACACCCAGTGCTTCTCCCTACAAGCACCCCCACCATGACCATTACCCCCTTCCCTCTCTCCCCCTCCCCCTTCAGTCCATGGTTCGTTTTCAGTATTTAATAGTCTTTCATGATTTGTGTCCCTCACTCTCCCCAGTTCTCTTTCCCCCTTCCTCTCCCTATGGTCCTCTGTTAGGTTTCTCCTGCTAGACGTATGAGTGCAAACATATGGTATCTATCCTTCTCTGCCTGACTTATTTTGCTTAGCATGACAGTACCCCAATGTTCATAGTGGCACTCTAAACAATAGCCAAATCATGGAAAGAGCCTAAATGTCCATCACCCGATGAACGGATCAAGAAGGTGTGGCATATATATACAACGGAGTACTACATGGCAATGAGGAAGAATGAAATACGGCCATTTGTAGCAAAGTGGATGGACCTCGAGGGAGTCATGCTAAAATGTTATTGTTTAAATGTGCATTCGCTGTGAGCTCCTGAGCCCCTGTGCTTCTCCCTAGTGTCAGAGCCAGGAACACTCTGAAAATGTAACTCAAATGGAATGCTTGGGAGGAGGTGTTAGCAGCTCTACGAATGCAGATAATCTCACTTTTATTCACATATCAACATGAATTGAGATCTGGTACAAATTTAAAGTACTTTCATTTAAGGATCCATATGCTGGCATTTGCTTCTCTTTCCCCCCTGTAAAATATCTGACACCACTGAAAATCATGGACACCACTGAAGATTCACCCTTGGCCTACCTCTCCTTCTATCTTTATCTCAAATCTTGTTCTAGCCTGTGCTGCCACCAGCTACAAAGAGATGTGGCTAAATCACACCTCATCCCTAATCTCCAATGCTTTCTGGGACCTCCAGGCACTAACCTAGGAAGCCCAGAGGCTTAACACCCACTGTTCTCAACCTTTGAGGGAAAGACAGACAATTCCAACACATGCTTCCTAAAGCACCTGAGGAGGTCTCAGGCAGCTGTTCTCCTCTCCAAAATGCACCTGTAGGACCCATCCATCCTTCCCTCTCTCCTTCTCCCTGATCTTTACTCCTACTTCCTGGCATCATTTTCCAAATGAACTATCTGCATGCAAGCCTCTTTTTCTGGCTGTGTCATAGGAAACTAGGCTAAGACAAATAATTTCCTGTAAAGAATTCGACAACAGTTTTAAAATCAATGAACAGGACGTGAGACCTTACCCAGTTTCTATGCCATTTGTACTCTCAAGGAAGTAGTCTGGAAGACATGGATTGAGCATTGAAATAGGTAAAATTCTAGAGCATCTCAATAATTTATGTAGATAACTAGTCAGAAATTTTATAATAGGACTATTACCCAAATGAATTTATGTTTGCTATAGTCTATAAGAATGGGTAAAATAAAGGTTAACTTTACTTCCTCAAGAGAGTGAGACAAAGAGGCAAAGAGTACCAGGTCTTGTTTGGCAATAAGTCAACAACAGGCCACATCAATGTTAAGAGGTTGTCACCACACCTGAATTTAGATGGCTGAAGTAGCTTTTAAAACATACTTTCCAGAAAGTCGAGACCAAAAATCCCACACTAAGCAAATATTTTAACTTAGAGAGGAGGAGATTACCCTCTAAGGTGTACCTGGAGTGTGATGAAGGAAGAAATACTAATACCGCAATACTTCAAAAATAAACAGGCACAGAATTTGAGAAACCAATATTGTGCCTTACCAAATATACATAACATCTTGGGAGCATTCCAGAAGGACAAGGATTAGCTGCAGACTAGTATGAACAACCAGACTGACTGCCAGCATGGCTCAGACCACTTTAGGGAGTATACCTACACATACAACTTGTTGAGCATACCAATGAAGATTAACCAACACATTAGAAAATGTTCCAGAGTTTCCCAGACACTGCAGATACATGCAAGACACCACAAGCAAGACTGGGCTACAATTACTATCCTACAGATACTTGGAAAATATCAACATGGATTCTTCTGCATAAGTTTGGTGAGTAGGGAGACTAAAAAGGACCGTCTCACTATGTTCTAGTGCATGGAGTGCAAGCTGTGCAAAAATCAAGGGACTGGAGGCAGGGAGCCCTGGCGAAATGAAGCTCTCCAAGTCCCTAAATCTTCTGACTTATTTTTGTTTTTTAATAGTAATAAACTATTACTATTTTAGTAAAGTTGGTTTCCATATAACACCCAAGTGAACATCTCCACAAGTGTCCCTCTCCATGACCATCACCCTCTTTCCCTTCCCCACTCCCTATTCAGCCTTCAGGGTTTTTTTTTTCAGTATTCAAAAAATACTGATTTATCTCACTCACTCTCCCTAAATCTTCCTCCCCTTTCCCCTTCCTAGGGTCCCCTGTTAGGTTTCTCCTGTTAGACCTATAAGTGCAAACATATGGTATCTTTCTCTGCCTGACTTATTTCGCTTAGCATGACCCCTCGAGGTCCATCTACTTTGCTACAAATGGCCATATTTCATTCTTTCTCATTGCCATGTAGTATTTCATTGTATATATAAACCACATCTTCTTGATCCATTGATCAGTTGGTGGACATTTAGGCTCTTTCCATGATTTGGCTATTGTTGAGAGTGCCATTATGAACATTGGGGTACATGTGGCCCTATGCATCAGTACTTCTGTATCCCTTGGGTAGATCCCCAGCAGTGCTATTGCTGGGTCACAGGGGAGTTCTACTGATAGTTTTTTGAGGAACCTCCACACTGTTTTCCAGAGCGGCTATACCAGTTTACATTCCCACCCACAGTGTAGGAGGGAATGAATAAATCTTCTGATTTAAAATGGAAATATAAGAGAAGTATAAATTATTTTTTAATTCCACTTTTATGGGAGCTCAAATTTGTCATTAGAGTTGCTATCTTAAAAAAAATACATGTCTAAAAGTGGTAGTTTCATTTACATAGTCTAGAAAATTGACCTAGCCAAAGCCCAGTCTTTATGATAAATTAGCAAATTTAAAGAAGTATTTTGATCTTGTTATTGAACATCTATGGCTGCTAACATTACAAAAAGAGAGACATGTGCCTCTGGGTGGAAAGACAAGCCAACACCTTTAAAGAAATCTAAAAAAAAAAAAAAAACCTAATCTGAAATCTGATTGAATCTCTAAATTTAATTACCAGTTACCAGGAAGTACATATGGAAGAACATGTTAAAAGACACCATGGCGGGGTGCCTGGGTGGTTCGGTTGGTTAAGTTTCCAACTCTTGATCTCAGCTCAGGTCATGATCTTACAGTTCATGAAGTCTAGCCCTGTGTCAGTCTGTGAGCTGACATTACAGAACCTGCTTGGGATTTTCTCTCTCCCTCTCTCTCACCGCCCCTTCTTTGCTCCTTCTCTCTCTCTATCTGTCTCTCTTTCACTCTCTGTCTCTCTCTCTGTCTCTCTCTTTCTCAAAATAAACAAACTTAAAAAAAAAAGTCACCATGGGGGTACCTGGGTGGTTCAGTCGGTTGGGCAGCCAACTTTGGCTCAGGTCATGATCTCGAGGTCCTGAGTTCAAGCCCCGTGTTGGGCTCTGTGCTGACAGCTCAGAGCCTGGAGCCTGCTTCAGGTTCTGTGTCTCCTTCTCTCTCTGCCCTTCCCCTGCTCACGCTCTGTCTCTCTGTCTCTCAAAAATAAAAAAAAACACTAGAAAAAACAAATAAATAAACATTAAAAAATTTTAAAAGACACCATGGAAATGCAATCAATAAAATCCAGAATGTGGTAAGTCTTATAGACCTACATTGCAGTTTCTATCAACAAAAGAAAATGGAAGGAAAAAGAGAGTGAGAAAAGTGGAGATGGACTTAATTAAAGGTAAAAAGATTTACCTTTAGATAAAGATAAAAAGACACACCAACTGATTAAAATGTGTGGACTTTATTTGAACTCTGATTTAAATATTTATTTCTTTCTCCTTTCTAAATATGACTTGATAATTATCCCAGACATTTTCTTTTTTTAATAATAGTTTATTGTCAAATTGGTTTCCATATAACACCCAGTGCTTTTTTCCACAAGTGTTCCCCTCCATAACCATTACCCCCTTCTCCCCTTCCCCTCCCCATTCAGCCCTCGGTTCGTTTCCAGTATTCAATAGTCTCTCATAATTTGTGTCCCTCGCTCTCCCCAACTCTCTTTCCCCCTTCCCCTCCCTATGGTCCTCTGTGAGGTACTCCTGTTAGACCTATAAGTGAAAACATATGGTATCTGTCCTTTTCTGCCTGACTTACTTCACTTAGCATGACACCCTCGAGGTCTATTCACTTTGCTACAAATGGCCATATTTCATTCTTTCTCATTGCCATGTAGTACTCCATTGTATATATATGCCACATCTTCTTGATCCACTCATCAGGTGATGGACATTTAGGCTCTTTCCATGATTTGGCTATTGTAGAAAGTGCCGCTATGAATATTGGGGTACATGTGCTCCTATGCATCAGCACTTCTGTATCCTTTGGGTAAATCCCTAGCAGTGCTATTGCTGGGTTATTTAAAACATCATATGGAAATTTTAGGAAAGAAAAATTCAATAACTTTGTACAATACAATACAATAGGGAATGTAATAATACAATACCAAAAATACAATAAGAAAAAGTCTAGAAAAGAAAAATGCAATAACTGTACAATACAACAGGGAATACAATAATACAATTTAAAAAATATAATAGGGAAAATTCCATTGGACAATCATAATAGCAGATTCAATGCTTCAGGAGAAGGATCAATGCATATAAAAACATTGCAGCAAAAAAATTATTCAAATAACAGGAAAAAAAGACAAAGCATATACACAGAGAGAAACTCAGGGACCTGTGGAACAATATCAAGCAGTCAAATATATATGTAATTGGAGTCCAAGAAGAAGATTAAAAGTAGATGGAAAAAACAAAATTATTTGAAGAAAAGACTGAAAATTTCTCATCTGTGATGCAAACAAGAACTCCAAAGATTTAAGATGCTCAGTGATGCAAAAGATGATATACCCGAAATATAGCAAGGAAGAGCATAATCAAATTGCTGGAGACTGGTTATAAGCAGGAAATGTTTTAAGTGGGCAGAAAAAAAAAAAAACCAGAGAGACATATACTCATGTAATTCATATGAATGTGACAGAAAGCAGAGTAGCTGTTCTTTGGGGCTGATAATGGGGAGGGCAGGTGGAACTAACTGCAAGGGGAATAAGGCAACTTTTTGTGGTGATGAAAATGTTCTATCTCTTGATTATGATGATAGCATAGAAGTTTGTAAATGTCAAGATTCATTTAACTGTGCCCTTAAAATAGCTAAATTTTGTCATACGTAAAACAGATTTCAATGAAATTGATTTTAAAGCAATATGATTTTTAGATAATAAAAAATTTGAATCTCTACTGAGTAGTGATATTAAAAAATCACTGACAATTTTGTAGGTATGATAGTGGTATTGTGGTTATGTTTTTTAAGAATCGATATCTTTAGAAGTATATGGTGAAATATTTACAGAGGAAATTACGTTGTCTGAGATTTGTCTTAAAAAATGTAGGTAGCAAGGAAATGAAAAGAGTAAAGATAAAACAATATTGGCCATAAGTTAATAATTGTCAAAGTTGGATATTGGATATATGGAATTCATTACACTATTTTCTCTACTTTTTAAAAAATATTTGAAAATAAATAAATAAAATAATTATTTGGAACTTTTCATAATAAAAACTTTTTAAGTGTTTAAACAGATGAATGATGTCATAAATTAAATTACTTATTTAAAAATTACAAACTGAGCAACTATTTTGAGACATGGGACATAAAAATTATAAAATAATATTCTCTTAATATTCCTCATTATTGATTCCTTATCAGTACTCAGTTTAATTTAGCCAAGATTAGAGTTAGGTGGAATCTTGTGGAAATTTTGAAACAAATTTTTGTACAGTCTTAAAGACATGAGTGTTTTTCCTCAAGTCCAAATGCCAGTCACAACTTACACATTCTTCTCTATTAATATAGTATCGTCAGCTCTAAGCTGATATGCAATAATCATTATATAGATAATTTCCTAATTCACAGAGAGTTTAAATGAGAAGAAAAGTAAAAGATAAATCATTCAAAATCCCTGATAGGGAATTAAAAATGGTAAAACTATATGTTGGTTATAATAGTTTCTTCAGAAGGTACCATTCTCAACCATCATGAAGGCTGAAAATACCATCATTCAACAGAGAATAGTTTGATTATACTCTGGCCTGACAACAAAGTTGGCCCCATAGACTTTAAGTGAATGGTGAAGACAGTTTATAAAAAGAACTAACATGTAAAAGACCTTGAGAATTATTAACGTAAACTTGAGGTACAATTCTATCTGTAAATACAAAAAAAATAGTAATAATATAGATAGACGATTCCATTTTTATAACTTGGGAAAGGTAATATAGTTATAAGAATTCAACTAAACTCAAAAGGAACAATTAGAGCAAATCATTATCACTATTATTATCCATCTATTATCTATTATCACTATTGTAATCACTATTATGCAAGATGGGTTATTTTTATTTATGGAAGCAAATATGCTGATTAATTCAATGTGCATTGACAGCATAGTTTCTAAACATTATACTCAGGTGTAAATTCTGCACATTTCATGATGCAACCATACATAATTCTGTCAAACTTTTCCAGGTGGTCAGAGTACACCAACAGACTAGTAATGTAGTCGTCTTTGGGTAACAACATGGCTTCCATCTTGGGAAGTTAAGTTCATTAGAAAGTAGCTGACAATTTTTTGAATTTACCAAAGCTCAGAAAGACCAAGACAAGTTTTTTCCCAACTAGAGTTGAAACCCAAAGTTCAAGGTTCACAAGATCATTTATGAAAGGGATAAGAGAATCCTCAGAATAGGCTGATTCTGGCTTAGCACCAGAATCTGCCAAAGAACTAACTGGGAATAATGTAGAACTTAGAATTCAAGCCATGCCTAGAAAATGATAGCCTTATACTTTTAACACAGAGACCATTAGTTTATTATTATTTATTGGACTCTAAAACTAAGGTTTCCACAGAATGTGTTGCCCAAAATTGGAACACTTTTAAGGAGAGAAGGGGACCTTATTAATAATGACATGAAGACAACCAGAAACTGAGACTCTGCTAGGCAGTTGAGATGTATGGTCAGACCATCTAAAATCACAGAATATTGTAATAAACAATTGATCCCATCATTTGATCAGGACTCCATACATACTATGCAACACATACCACCAATTACATAACTTTCATTTTACTGGCCAACTTCATGGTGCTTTATTGTCACATGGCCTGATAGCATCTCTGTCTTCTGATAATGTCAAAGTACTGTTGTACCTCATATATGCACTCTATGTCTCTGGTCCATGCTGTCTTTACATATGTCTTTGCCTCTATCTTACATGGAAAAATAGACCAGTAACAAGAAAGGTCATTCCAAGGTCACTTATGGAGTCTGAAGTCAGTATATACAAGGACCTCAAGGCCATTCCTTGTCATTCATTTTTATGCCTCATAAACCTCTCCTACCATATTTGAAGTCTTAAAGTTGAGTGGAAAATCAATATATTTCCTTTAATGTCAGAAAATTCTTGACCTCAATGATCTATTAAAATATTATCTTCCAAATAGGAGCAATTCTATATATTGCCATGGAGTGATCTCTAGAATATTTTCTTATTAAAAAGATAGAGAGAACTAACTATGTAATATGTTAACATTATCTACATGGAGGAAAATATGAATATATGTGTATTGACTTAGATATTTTAAGATGGAAGTGTGGTGTGGGTTGAGTTGTCTCACCAAACTTTATATTGGAGTTCTAACACACAGTACTTCAGAACATGACTGTAGTGTACATAAGGTCTTTAAAAAGATGGTTAAATCAAAATCAGGTCCATAGGGAGGACCCTAATCCAACTTTATTTATGTACTTCTAAAAAGAAGAAATTTGTATACAAAGAGACACTAAAAAGACATGTATGCACACAGCAAGACCAAATAAAGACCCTGAGAAGATGTCTACCCCACTGACACCTTGTAATAAACAATTGATCCCATGATTTGATCAGGACTTCGTACATACTCTGCAACACATACCACGAATTACATAGCTTCCATTTTTGCTGGCCAACTTCATGGTGCTCTTATATCACATGCCCTGACTCCATCTCTGTCTTCTGATAATGTGAAAGTACTATTTTACCTCACATATGCATCGTGTCTCCAGATTGGAAGAAATAAGTTTTCGTTGTTTAAGCCTCATAGTCTGTGATACTGTTATGATACCTCTGGCAAACCAGTATAAAGGATAATATTTTAAACTTGGAGCAAATGGTTATCCTGAAACAAGGGTGAAAACTAAATTTCCCTGAATATATCTCATTTTATAGCTTTGACTTCAAAACTAGTTAAATATTACATACTTATGAAAAAAAACTAAAAACAATGAAGGAAATAAAAAGCAAAATGCACCAGATGATACTAACCAAACATCAAGTTGAAGGTTTAATCACTAGAGTCCAGTTATCTGAAGATACTCTAGTACTTAGTAATTAGCTAGTGAGATGTATCCTCCAAGGGCAAAAAAAAAAAAAAAAAGGCAAGTAAAACTCAAACTGTTATGGAGGTTCCTCAAAAAACTAAAAATAAAACTACCCTACCATCCAGCAATTGCACTACTATGTATTTACCCAAAAGATACAAAAATACAAATTCAAAGGGGTATATGCATTCTAATGTATATGTTTATAGCAGCATTATCAATAGCAAAACTATGGAGAGAGCCCAAATGTCCATATATATAATGGAATGTTACTCAGCCATGAAAAAGAATGAAATCTTGCCCCTTACAACAACATGGATGGAACTAGAACTTATTATGCTAAATGAACTAAGTCAATGAGAGAAAGAAAAGACCATATGATCTCACTCATATATAGAGTTTAAGAAACAAAACAGATGAACATATGGGAAGATACGGGAAGAGGAGAGAAAGAAGCAAACTACAAAAACCTCTTAACTATAGACAACAAACTGAGTGTTAATGGAAAAAGGTAAGTGGGGAATAGCCTAGATGGGTGATGGGTATTAAAGAGGGCACTTGTTATGATGACCACTGGGTCTTGTATGTAAGTGATGAATCATTTAAGTCTACTCCTAAAATGAATATTGCACTTTATGCTAACTAACCAATAAATAAATGTAAAAAAAAAAAAAAAAACTAAAACTGTTTTTAGTTACCATATTACTAGCTGTCGTAACCCGCGCGCCGGGGCCGCTCGTCCCTGGCGTTCCGCGTTCGGTGGTATCTGTTTCATCCGCCCCGACCGGCAGGGCTGAGAATCATCACGGGTCCTTCTCCTGAGGGAGGGAGAGAAAAAGGGGGCAGAAGAGGGAGACACAGAGAGTAAAGACAGAACTCACGGTTTTCTGATCAGGCAAAAGAGAGAGAGAGCTTTATTCAGAAAACTGTCTTTTATATAGGTTTCAAGGTGGGAAAACAAAGCAGCTGACCAAGGTCAGTTACCAGGTAAACAGAGTCAAATGAATATCAAAAGAAATGCCCAGATTTGCCTCAGCAATGCTGGGAAGGGGGGAGTTAGGACTGAATAATCCAAAATACGGTTTTGATCTTTTGTGCACCTTGGCCACTCCACGTCTTGCCCAGCATGACAGACGCCAAAGTTATTTTGACCAGGAAATGGCAGTCTCCAGCCTCTAGATGTAAATCTTGTTTGCTGGTTCACTCTCCGGAGAGTGATAATCCTTGCCTGAGGCAGACAGAAAACTTGGCGGCCCCCGACAACTAGCAATAAATTAGAATTGATATTTTGATACAAAAATAGAGACACACACCTATACACACATATGCACAGGAATGATAAAGCAAATAAATAATTATATTGATGTGATATTCAGTACAAGAGAAAAGATACAGATATCAAATGAAAAGTAAAAGTATGTGGGTAGCTCAGTCAGTTGAGCATCTGACTCTTGATTTCAGCTCAGGTCATGACCCTAGGGTTGTGAGATAAAGTCTCACTGCAGGCTCCACACTGAGCATGGAGTCTACTTGAGGTTCTCTCTCTCTCTCTCTCTCTCTCTCTCTCATCTGTCTCTCTCTCTCTCTCCCTCATTCCCTCCACTGCTCTCCCCCACTTGCACATATTCTTTCTCTCAAAAACAAACAAAAACTAAAACAAACAAAACAAAACAAAAACAAACTTAAGTAAAAATGTCATAATCCTACAGTGAATTAGAAATATCATGTATCTTCTTTAAGAAAATTTTTTCTTCCCAGTACTACCCATTGTAAAGTCCTAGAAACAATGACCCACCCATTAGCAGCAAACACCTCTAGAGTTTATATTTTTGTCTCAATACTATTTCTATCAACAAAGAACCAGGAATACTTGGATAAATAGAAAATTCTAGGTATGAGGCAGGAAATGTAAAGTAAGCCTGTAATATCTGGTCAGGTAAGAAATCTAGAAGACTATGAATGGATTTAAATACACCATACATGTTTAAAAATCTGTTAGTTAATTATATAGTTTTATAGGTGTGTGTGTGTGTGTGTGTGTGTGTGTGTGTGTGTCCTTTGCAGAATTCTAGGACCATCAAATTATTTGAAAACAGGTAAATAAAAGGAATTAAACATTTAGCCTACTATTCTGCACAAGCTGATCCAAGTAACAAACAATTGATGAAGAAAGGTTTTTCTTACATAAGTATTCTAATTTATAAAGAAAGGTGACGGAACAATAATGTCACAATCTTGCAATACCTGACAGCAATAAGCAATTGTCCTCAATGGATGCAAAGACCATGAGGCAATAAGCTGATGGGGCGTTTTATAATAGATGAATCAAGCTTAGACTCAAATTCACAAATATCTTAATTTACAAAAAGAGCAACCAATAACCAGTCATTATGAGCCTCCATAGAGAAATCCATATAATTATATTTGGAAAATAAAAGTAAAAGCTAAGTATAGTTGAGCCTCTAGATCTGCCAAATCACCAAAAATATAGGGGAAAGAATAACATGTTAGCCAATATTACATAATCAAAAAGTCCTAACTGTAGGAAAATCTACAGGACAAACAACCTGACTTATTTAACAATTAAACTTCAATGATAAATTCAAAACAGGGAAGGATGATCTATAAATTCAAGAGAACTAGAAGACTTATCAACTAAACAAAATGGGAGGACCTTTGGAGTCTGGCTCAATCAAACTAATTGTTCATTGAAAATGACATTATTGGGACAGCACTACTAGGAATTTATCCAAAGGATACAGGAGTGCTGATTCATAGGGGCACATGTACCCCAATGGTCATAGCAGTGCTTTCGACAATAGCCAAATCATGGAAAGAGCTTAAATGTCCATCAACTGATGAGTGGATAAAGAAGATATGGTTTACATATACAGCGGAATACTACTCTGCAATGAGAAAGAATGAAATCATGCTATTTGTAGCATTGTGGATGGAACTGGAATATATGCTGAGTGAAATAAGTCAGTCAGAAAAAGACAGATATCATATATTTTCATTCATATGTGGATCTTGAAAAACTTAACAGAAGACCATAGGGGAAGGGAAGAAGAATAAAAATAGTTACTGAGAGGGAGGGAGGCAAACCATAAGAGACTCTTAAATACAGAGAACAAACTGAGGGTTGATGGGGGGAGAGTGAAAGGGAGAAAAGGGTGATGGACATTAAGGAGGGCACTTGTTGGGATGAGCACTGGGTGTTGTGTGTAAGCGATGAACCACAGGAATCTACCCCAAAAACCAAGAGCACACTTTACACACTGTATGTTAGCCAATTTGACAACAAATTATATATTTTTTAAATGATATTATTGGGTAAGTTTTTAAATATTTTTTTAAAGTATAATTAACATACAGGGTTATATTAGTTTCAGATGTACAGTATAATGATTCAACACTTCTATACATTATTCAGTGATTCTCACGATAAGTGTACTCTTAATCCCCTTCACCTATCTCACCCATCCCCCACACACCCATTTCCCTCTGGTAACCATCAGTTTGTTCTCTGTATATGAGATTCTGTTGTCTCTTTTTTTCTTTGTTTATTCATTTGTTTTGTTTTTTAAATTCCACATTTGAGTGAAATCATATGGTATTTGTCTTTCTCTGACTTAGTACACTTAGCATCATATCATCTAGGTCCATCCATATTGTTACACATAGCAAGACCTCCTCCATTTTTATGACTGAGTAATATTCCATTCATTCTTCTTCATTAACTCATCTATAGATGGATATTGGATTACTTCCATATCTTGACCATTATAAATAATGCTACAATAAATATAAGGGCCCACACATCTTTTCAAATTAATGTTTTCATTATCTTTGGGTAGCTCCCCAGTATTGGAATTACTGAATCATATGGTAATTATATTTTTAATTTTTTGAGACAACTGCATACTGGTTTCAGCTGTACCAATTTCAATTCCCACCAAGAGTGAACAAGGGCTCCTTTTATCTCCATGTCCTTGCCTTCACTTGTCATTTCCTTGTTCTTTTGATTCTAGCCATTCTGACAGGTGTAAGGTGTAAAATTACATCTCATTGTGGTTTTGATTTGCAATTTCCCTGAAAAATAGTGATGTTGAACATGTTTTCATATGTTTGTTGTCCATTTGTATGTCTTCTTTAGAAAAATGTCTATTCAGGCCTACTGCCTATTTTTAAAATCGGATTATTTGGGGCTTTTTGGTGTTGAGTTGTAGAAGTCTTTTACATATTTTGGATATTAATCCCTTATCAGATGCATCATTTGCAAATATCTTCTTTGGGACTACTAAGAATATTTAAATACTGACTAGATATTTTATAATATTATTAAAATATTAGCAATATTTTGAGATTGATAATGATACTGTGGCTATATTTTTATGTTTTAAAAAAGAAGTCCATACGTTTTAGAGATAATAATTACAGAATAAATAATATGGTATCTTGAACTTGATCCACAAAAACCTAGTAAAGGGTGGGAAGTAGGGATAGTGAAGACACAAATGAAACAAGAGTGGTCATAAATTAGTAAATATTGATTGGGATGATGATTACATGAAATTTCATTATACTATTGTTTTTATTTTGGTATATGCTTGAAATTTCCTATGATAAAAATTTGATAGATGATAGATAGAAAGACATATAGACCCCTAGACAACCAGATATTCTCTTCACAGCTTGACCACAATCTTTCTTATGTGATTTGCTAACATGGGTTTTACCCTCTCTGGACAAAACAACTGTCCTCAGTTTTCTAGAAGAACAAGGGGTTTGATGTTTCTCTTTCTCTCTGGAACAGTGGCCAAGGCATTAGGCATGCTAGGTCTAAATCGCCCAAGGAAGTTTCCCAATCACCCAGGACTGCTTTTCACTTTGCCAGTTTCCACCTGGGAATTTTGCTTAGTTGATTACTACCAAGGAATTTGTCCAACTGAGTATCAAGGAATTTGCCCAGCTGGGCTTACAAAGGCAGTCTATCTTTGCAAGATGATTTCCCCAAGATGAAGGGGAATGAGAAGAGACAAAGAAGATGGAATCTAGGAGTTTCCTTGTTAAAATTTGGACAAGAGTTATTTTTCTAGACTAAAAAACAAACAAACAAAAAAAAACCAAGAAAAGAAAACGAAAGTGAGGCCCAGTAACTTGCCTGGTAAAACAAGAATACAGACCCAAGATTATCCATCTTCAAAGTCCACACCTATGCTAAGAGTAACACCACCTTCCCTAGAACTAAATGGAGGGATTCACTGTAACTCCACCCCATATACACAAATCTAGACTATGGGTCCAGCAGCTGGGTACAGTTGGCCAAGGCAACAATGACACAAACCTTTCACCAACCCAATGGGAAGAGCTGAATGTGACCCCTGTTTTGTTTTGCTTGCGTGTACATTCTCATATTTGTTTATCCAAGGATACTAACTAGATATCATTTGTCACCTGTCCCTCTCTCACCAGGATCTGTATTATAGTGTGACAAGAGGCAATACCCAGGGTGTAAGAGTCAGAGGCACTCCATTCAGAACTCCTTTTGGAAAGAGAATCTTCTCTTTATAAACATTGAGAGACAGTCTAATTTTTAATTTGTTATGGAAAATGACACTCTCAAAGTTAGAAAGAAAAAACTGGATAAATCATTGCAAAAGGAAGTTTATTTTTTCTTGCTCAGCTTTTAAAATTTTTAATTTAAGGAACTTGAGGTAGTAGGGAAACTGGACTAGAACTAGACAAGAAGTGTTCCTCAGACCTGGTCAGCTCTGAAGGGATGAACTCCAAGACCACAGTATCAAAGCTATCATTTTATTGTAATAAATCCCAGGGGCTTTCTTTCACTCTCTGATAGTATTTCATACATAATGCAAGATTTGGTCTCTAAATTGCAGAATCAGACAGCTTTTTCAGTGATCTCTATTCCCTGCCATACTGTGGCTGATCTGTATATCTTCTCTCTTCCCTTTTACCCTTCTCCAATTTGTCTGTAGCTACTTCCTCTCTTCTCCACCATCACTAGTCCTGCTTGTCTGCTGCCCCCCATTCCTCAGGCCCCACTAACTGGAGGTTGAACTCATGTAGCCCAACAATGCCTCAGTTCAATGAAAGTCCATGGGGTTTCTTGCTGGTTGTGACCTTTGGACTCTCAACAGAAACTCTGAGGATAGCCTTTGAATTTGTACCTGATCAGTAATGCCTAGCCAAATACTGGCCTTCTTTGATTAAACCGTGTCTATGGGCTGGGCCAGAGTACCAACAGCAGAGTGCCAGAACAAAGGCAGCAAACAGACACACAAGCCTGTGTTTATTACATAGATATGTAAAATTACCTAGGTTTTATCTCCATCTTCCCACATCCACCCTGAATCTCTGTGAGATTCTTCCCAAGTATTCAAAATCTGCCCCCAAAAATCAGCCAAACAATGAAAGTGTGGATTATAACAGGACACAAAGTGCTGATTCCCATATGTTCTCACTGAGAGAAACAAGAGAGAGGGAGCTGGGCTTTATCTTTGAAAAGAAACTTCACTGCCACCTGACTTCCAACACCACAAGTCAGGACCCTCTTTGTTCCTCAAGAGAGAATTTACACAGATCCAATGCCATGTATTTTGCTTTGGGGCTCTTAATATTAGCTTGTGCTCTTTGCCGGAGGCTCCTCAGTACTTAACAGTACTATAATGTAGACTCACCCAGAGGCCCAGGTCCCCATAAGAAAGTGATTTTAAGTTCACCTTCTCTTTATACCCAGAGGCCAACATCAGCTACTAACAGAGGTTAATGAGACAAGAAACTTACAGCTGTTTCTAGGTTACCCACCGGGAATGTTATCAAGGTAATTCCATGTTCCCACCTTGCAAAGGCTGTATGTTCTAATTCATGGGACAAGTCATCAGTACTTCCACTAAGAGTCAATTTCCAGTCTACCAAATTCCCTTAAGTATTTTAGGAACTAAATGATTTCCCTCCCACATCAGAATGAAGCCCTATCAAATTATTAAATATGCAGATAGTTTCCACAGTTAATTAAGTTAGTTCCTGGTCTCTACAGATAGATCCATTACTTTCCTTTGCCTAAAACTGCTTCAAGGAAGCCACAAGATCATGGAAATGTGTGCTCATACTTGGCCATAGTTCCATCTCTCGATGGAAATTTTTTAAAAGGGAAAAAAATAAGTTAATGAGTCTTTCATACCTGCTAGTGTTTGCTCAGGTTCCACCTACAGGCATTTATTATTAATTCATCAATAGTAGACCCCCAAAGGACTGAGGAACTAGGGAACAGAAATCTTCAAGCACTTCTGGAGAGCTTATGAACTACAAGACATTGCATGTGATTTTATTTTTACAGTGCCTTGGCCTGAAGATGTGGATAGAGATGCAAAGAATTGATGCCCTTCTACATCCATTATCATTTTTCTTAAATCTGCAAAAGGTAAATTATTTCCTGGCTGTACACAACAGTAAAATATAATATACCAAAATCAACCATAAAGGGAAAGAGCAATTTTATTTCTGATCTTAACTGAAGACAAATCCAGCTTGTCCTTAGGAAATAGCACAATGTGACACTTATTCTGGAGACAAGGATTGGGGATACAACAGGGAAGGAAAAAGACAAAACACCTGCCCTAGTGAGGCTTACATTCCAGTTCCTGGGGATCTTTTTAACTTTTCAACGTAGCCCACCTTGAAATTCTCACTATGGCCTTCCTTTCCAAAGTCCACCAGCAATTTCTAAGTCACTCTGATAATTTAAAAAAAAAAAAAAAAAAAAAGGTTTTCCTGCTGAGAATTCCCCCACCTCCACCCTTCTCTTCAAACTTTTTAGGCTCCAAACCTACTGACAATATCCCACTAGTGTCCTAGCACTGAGGAAGGGGAAGACCTATGCCATAGGAGTGACTAGCAGGTCTTTTCCCCACCTAAGATGGGGTAAGGAAAGGGTCTGCTGCTTCTGAGGATGGGGAGGGGGAAGGGGAAAGATGCTTTTCCCTTTGGGTAAGAAAGGGGAAAATGGGACATGATGGGGAAGTCTGCCTTCTTTGGGGGTAAGGGGACACAACACTCTTTTTGTCCAAAGTCCTATGCCCAGGTTGCCTACCCAGGAGATCCAGAACCCCCTTCCTCTTCTCATCAGACCAGGATACATGCATGCTGGAGCTAGCAGGCTAAGGCAAAGAAAGCCACTGCCACTGTAGTACAGGGGGCTGGATATTTATGCCCCCTGGCCCTACAAACTCCCCAGAGGCAGAGGTACACACCTGCTACACATGCAACCCAAGAAAAAGAAAGGGGACCAAAATCTATGTGTGCAAGAGCTGAGAGAAAACTTGGGATTCCATTCTGATGGCCTCTTTTTATAAGTGAAGAAGATCCAAAGGGCAGCCCCAAGGTCACCTGGTCATATGTGAGTGGACCAATATGTTGCTCAATTTTCTTCTCTCCTCTCTGAACAATATCCCTTTTCACAGTTCACTGTAACTTTGCAGACTAACATGAGAACTCCCAGATCACCTGGGCTGGGGGGATTTGGTGAGGGGGGAGGAGGGGAGATAGGTGGGTGCTTCAGGACCAGAGTGAAGGAGTCTATGGGAGTCCAAAGAGAGGGACAGCCATTGTGGTGAGTGTTGCTGCAAACCTGGAGGTATCTGGGCTGTATGAGGGTCAGGGATTTGGGACTAACTGTGGCTACGAAGTGGCTTCAGTTCTGTGGGACAGCACACCCGGCTATCTCTAAGATGGAACTGGGTGATGACAGGACACTGTGGCGCTGGGGTGTCTCAGAGGCTTCCCTTAGACTCTGCAGCCAAAGTGGGCCCTGACCTCAACTCAATGGGGCTTATCTCACCCATAACATAGCCCTTCCTTCTCCTGCCTTGCCCACCTTCAGAATTCAAATGAGGATGACATTCAATGTGAGTGTCTGTTATCCCTCGCCAAATCTGTGCCTCTTTACCTGTCTGCTTTCTGGCCCCAGCATACTCCCCCTCTTCAGGTCCAAGGGTCCATAAACTCCCAGAGCTAGAGTGAGCAGATCCCCTACAGGGAGGCTCATCTCTGGAAAAGAATACATTTCCCACCCAGCTTCCAACTCAAACACGCAATAAACATCAGTCTAATCTCCAAACGTGGTCATTTCTCCAAACACGAAAATAACAGAGCCGCCAATGGGTCTCTCATTTTGCCCGCCCCATTCTAAATGCCTTCAAAACCGCCTGAATAAAGATAAGAGAGGATTGTGTACGTTTTCTACACAAATGGTGGAAAGTAATAAAATAAACATCAAAGGTGAGTTTCCATGTACTAGAAGCTCCGTCGCTATTTTCAACAAAGGCAGGAAAAAGGAGGAAACCTCCGCGTGGAAGGGCAGCGGGTTATAAGTGCACCCTTCCGGGGATCCAGGGCACCCCTTCCCTGGGGGTACTGACACCACGTAGGCCCAACAGCCCCGAGGCAGTGAAAGGACTCCCTTTCTCTTTGGTCTGAAACCACAGCCAAAATCTTCAAGGGGAAGGATTGGAAAGTAATGGTCGTAAATACGCGGTGCTCTAGGGTCCTGGCCCCCCTCCGGGAACACTCCTTCCCTTCCCTTCCTGCTACAGTCAGAACCTGGGAATAGCGCTTCCCCGCCCCACCTGCGTGGCGGCGGGGGGGATTCCGCAGGGGTACACACGTAGGCAGAGCCTAACACCCTGTGCCAGACCCAGTCGTACCAAGGAAGAGCGGAACACTCCTTTTACCCAGAAGTTAACGGCCAGGTAAAGAAAAGGTAAAGAAAAAACAAAAGTAAAGTGAAAGTCAGTAGCCATTTAGCAAGCAACAGTCAAGGTCACTGAAAAAAAAAGTACACAACTTCAAGTCCAGTATTTTAGTCAGAAATAAAGGAAGGAAGGAAGAAATATAAAGAAAGTCCACTCCGCAAAAGGAAATCACAGAAAGGTGCACAGCATGTGGCTCCCAAAAGCGGTCCCCAAAAAGAGTGTCCTGAGCGGTCTTTGCTGTTCAGCACTTCGTTAGTAATGACAGGGTGTTGCTTTCCGAAGAGCACGGTTTTCACTACCATGAGAAGGAAACACACACCGCAGGCAGTTTAAGAGGACTGCAGACCCGAGGGAAGTCCTTGCTGCCCGGGACCCAGCCCTTCCAGATGTCCCCTAGATCCCCCTCCACTGCCCCAACCGCCTCCTTGAGCTCTAAAGTGCAGGAACCCCTCCTAGGTGGCCGAGCTCTCACACCTGAAGGAGGAGAGAGAAGGCGGAGCCGGGACGCGGGCACACTCTCTGACACGCGCACACCCCCAGCCTTGCGCAGACTCCTCATTGGCGGGAGGCGGAGGGTGGGTCCCGGCCGACCCAAAACAAACAACCTGCGCGGAGATTTTGCTGCTGCGCGGCTGCATGGCCTCGGCCTGTTGTGAGCCCTCCGGGGAGCCTCGGCCACCTTGGCCACCTCGTTCCCCCACCCCTGCGCCCTCGGCGCCCAGGCCCCGCCCCCTCGGAGCAGCCGCTGGGTTATATTGGGCTTCCGCGAAGGTGGAGGCGAGACATAGCAGCCGACCGCGAGCGAGGAGATGCAGCTTCGGAGGCCCGGGGAGGAAAGACGGCTGCTGGCGCCACAGTCTCGGGGACTCGGCTCCATGGGTGCTCAAGACTGAAGGCTCCATACCCTCCCCTAAGAGTGGCACGCACACTAGCTTGGCACCATCTCCGTGCCCCGAGGACGCCTGCCTGAGACCTGGCACCTCCAGTGAAGAACGCCTCCTGGTCTCTTGAATGGATAGCAGATGCTCACGCGTCTTCCTTCCAGCAAGAAGTCCCAAGACCGGCACACTTGGGCATCACAGGGTGGAACCGCAACCCCTCACGCATTCACCCCGAAGTCTCTAATCCTCTAACTGAAGACATAACACATCCAACTCCTCCCTCTCCACCCCTCTTAGTTCACCCAATAAGCACAACCCCTCCAAAAAAATTCCAGCGGAAGAAGACTCTTCAACGGAAAAGTGACTGTCTCTCGCAGAGGAGGGAGAGCTCCCAGTAAAGAAAGGCGAGGACCCGTGGCCCCAGGATCTCCATTCCGGCCCCCGGCACCAGCTTCCCAAGACCGCGCGAAGGAAACGGGTACGGCACGGGGCAGGGACAGTGAGCAGTTATGAAGTTGGAGGTGTTCGGCCCCCGCGCGGCCCACGGGGACAAGCTGGGTAGTGACTTGGAGGGTGTAGGCGGCAGCGACGCACCATCTCCGCTGTCCGCAGCCGGCGACGACTCCTTGGGCTCGGACGGGGACTGCGCGGCCAACAGCCCGGTGGCGGGCGGCGGCGCCGGGGAGCTGGC
>NC_043706.1:26678750-26714722 GCF_006229205.1 Suricata suricatta | reverse complement strand
CTTGCTTGCGCCCCTCTCTGCCTCCGCCCCGGCCAAGCCGTTTCGGGGCCCCGCGGCCGGCGGCGGCGCGCACCTGTACTGCCCCCTGAGGCTGCCCGCGGCCCTGCATGCGTCCTCGGCCTGTGGTCCGGGGCCGCACCTGCCTTACCCAGTAGAGACGCTTCTGGCCTGAGCTGCGCCGCGGAGGCCGGCAGGAGTGGGCGCCATCGGGGAGGCAGGGAACGCAGGCTTGGGGCTTTGCATTTTCTAGCCAGACCTCCCTCAAAAAAAAAAAAAAAAAAAAAAAAAAAAAAACTTTAAAAGGAAAATCTCCATCAAATGTGCCTTAAAGATAAAGCATTTTTGACAGAAGTGTTTTAACTTAGTTCAGAATGTTTTCCTTCTTTTGTGATTTTACAGAGGACTAAACCAATTCACTGTTTTTAGTTTCTTGACCAAGTCTGTCTCTCCCTCATTTCACAGAGAACTTTGTCTATTTTCTTACTGCCCAGGCTCTCCCTTATTCCTATTTTTGTAGCACCTTCCATTGATTTGTCTTAAAAAAAATAAAAAGAAAAGAAAAGAAAAGAAAAGAAAGAAAAAAAGAAAAGAAAAGAAATCAGGGAAGCATTACATATGATAAATGGTATGACTACTGTTTGGGGTTTACTGGACCCCCACTCCATGTAAGTATGTGGCATTTACAGGCATGATTGAGTGTGAGAGAGGTATCAGAGAATCTGCAGTCATTTCTCTGCTATTGACCAATGCTTCACTGTGCCAAAAGATTAAGAAACCATGTTGGGTTTTGTAATTAAATTATTTATATATTTTTGAAACCTTAATTGAAAATGTTGCAGGCAACGGGCTACAGCTTTAGTAGTGGTTCGGTGATCTCTAACTGTGTTCTCCTTGGGCCAAGCAATTTCTGTAAAGGAAAAGTTAATATTATGTATGTGGGGTGCCAGGACCACTGCCACGTGAACACAAGTGTGATTTTTATTTTTAATATTATTTTATTTGTGTCTGTACATATTCATGTATAAATTTTATGAAACCCAGGCATAGTGCTTATTTTTAATAAAACTCACAACTGACCTTAGCACTTTGTGGTGGTAGGTTGGAGATGGAGAGTTTTATTTACATCCCCACTTCACCCTGCCACTGCCAAGAAAATGGGTTCAGGTTTGACTCTCAAAAAATTTCCTGTGGGGGTCAAGTATATTCTTGAGTAATTCAGAAAAGGAAGAGGAAGAGTGCAGGTTTCTTTACCTAACCAATTGATGTACAAATCTTCAGGATGGGACTTCCATCAACACAATAACTTAAACCTCAAACCAATGATCTCTGTGAGAATTCACCTAAGAGTTACCAGAAAAAATGATAAGGTGTGTCCCCCTCTCCTACAAGAATCCTTTAGCAGACAACTTGAGCTCTTAACAAGCTTATAGTCAAGTAGACATTTTTAAGTAAATTGTTTCTGATTTGGAGCTCAAAAAGCTAGGAACAATCATGGTATAAGACTATTACAACATACCAAAGATTTCTTCAGGGCAGTTTTAGAAAGCAACTTGAAAGTCAGTGTTTTTTGCCAAAATGAAATGATCTACCTTTATATGGATGCAAAACTTAACTTGCTTGTGAACCAATCAGTAGTAATTTTTTCATGCTCTCCTTTCATATGAGGATAGCATTTGTAGCAGTGGGGCTGTTAGGCCTATTTCAGTTGTGATTTGAAGAGAAAATACCATCTCAGATGGTGCAAAGATAGTTTCTCATGGTAAAAAGGAAAGGTTTTGATCAGAGGATGCACCAGAATACAGTGAGAACACCTGTTTCTCAGTAAATTCAAAGTCAGTGAGGCTCTAACAATTTTTGGATCGCAGAATTCTGAAGACTAATGCAAAGAACAAGAAATTCAGAATCTAGAAACTTAGGCCCCATTGTTGTTCCTGCAGTTCTTAGGGCAGAGCTCATCAAGATGATGATTTAGGATTTACATATTGTGAGGTTGGGAAAAAATAAAGTGGAATTTATTTCAGGATGCTGTCTTTTGGCAGAAATGGGGGGTGGGTGAAGCCCATCTGCAAATCTAGTGCCAACAAGTCTTGACAGATTTTGGTTATATCTACCTAGTAGTCATGAAGAGTGATAATAATAGGGTTGAATTATGACAAATGTAGACATTGAAGTGGAGATTTGCACCTACAAGGCCAATAATTAAACCAAAAAATAAAACTGAAATGGACTGAGGCAAGAGACGGGGCAACAGTTTACTGGGTTGAAAAGATCAGCACCCATATGCTCAATTCTTTTCCTTTTCTCTTGAAAACACACTCTGAGATTAAAGGCAAGCAGGAAGTCAGCCACTGAGGTTCTTCTGAACTCCATTTCTCTCCAGCTGTGTGCCTTGCCTCCAGAGGCAAGGTGCTGCCTACTTTTAAGTCAGTTTTGTAAAACCTCAGTGTTAATTTCTACAATGATACATGAAGTCAGTTCTGCAAATGGAGATTTTGACTTAATCTGTGTTAAAAAACACAGCGAAGTAAAAGAGGCAAAGGGAAAGGTGACAAAAAAAAAATCACAGCTATTTTCCCCTCTCTTCAAAAAAGTCCTTCTTTCCTAATGAACACTCCAGAGTCCTATTGACTGGAGTCTCCTCCCTAGCTTCTGGTCCCCTTCACTGTCTCCCAATGTACTGTAAGATTTTCTAGAGAATAGTCAGTCCCTTGAACTTTGTGCTCTTCCGCCTTCCATGACCGGCTCCAAACTACAGCTTTCACGACCCAAATGTCAATCACTCTGGGGGCCCAGTACGTGGAGGGTGGAGGGATGGAGGCCCCTGGGGTTCTGTCACTGCCTCCCGGCCTCTCTTTCGCACTCCCCAGGCTCTCCCTGCTGGGCCCCAGGAAATCCCGAAGGAAGGGAATCGCACAAGCTCTGATTTTCTAAATGAAAGTGGAAAGTTGCAAGGATGCTTTTAGTTCAGGCGACACTCCAATTCCACGGGAACCCCGCCTCGCGGGAAAGAAGGGGCCCCTCAGCGACGAGGCTCGGTTGTGCTCACAGATCCAAGCCTCTGGGCACAGCCTTGGCAGTGTAACCCCGCCGAGATTGTCCCTTGTGGCAACCGTCCAGAAAGCTGGATTCCTTGGCGCCGCCGGGAGGAACGCACCCGGCTCCGTGCGCGTCCGATGGGCCTAGGGCTGCTTGTCCCTCCGCTCTGCGCTGAGCCCACCCCCTCCCGTGGCCCACCCTTACCCAGCTGGCCCTTCGCCGGCTGCGGAGGTCCTGGCCCACCTGTGCAAACACCGGGCAGCCGGCCACTGAAGGAGCCGACCCCAGGGTTGGGGTGTGAGTCTGTTTGGTTTGGGAAACGCCCTTTGATACCTGTCAGGCCTACTGGGACCCAGAAAAGTGGGTGAAGGGCTCAGGCGGTCAGTTTTCAAATATTCCCTCTTCTGCCCCTGTGTTGGCACTTTGCAGTTCCTTTTCCCTTCATCCCTTCAACACTCAGAAGAACCTCCAGACAAAGATGGACAAATGCGTGGAAAGAAGTGCGGAACCCCAAACCCCGTTCCAGCTGGGCTTCTCTTACAGTGCAAGACCTAGTTGCATCTGCCTTCCCCACAGCCAGGAATCAAATGCGCCGCTTTGGAGAGCTGAAAAATTCTCTGGGAAGTGAAAGGTGGAAACAGCCTGATAAATCTAAAACCCGCTTCCTACTGTATGAAGAAAACGCTTCTCCTAAATACAGGAAGTGTGGAGGCAGGTGGTGAGTGTGCCTGGGTTGTGTGCTGGGAAGCCCACATTCCACCACCTCTCTGGCTGTGTGTGAGCCAGGGCAGTAAATAACTTCAGCCATCTCTGGAGATGGCTTACTCCAAGTCCCTTAGCTTATGGATAAGAGACCCAACTAAAACTCCTTATAGAATTGTTAGTCAGATTCTTGATTCTCCAAAAAAAAAAAAAAAAAAAAAAAAAAAAAAAAAGGAAGAAAGAAAAAGAAAATCAGAGAAATTCTGACCCCCAGCCAATGAAGTGGGTTCCTCCATGAGCACCCAAGGGTTGATCTTGCTGAGCTGAAAGCATCCCTAAGGAATATTACCTATGCCCTATGCCCACTCCTGCTCCACTGTGACACAATTTCACAAACTAGACAATTATCTGTCTCCGGGAAACACTAAGTTAAAGTTATTGACTCTTAGGTAGACCCCTAATCTTATAGATGAGAAAATAGTCTCACAGAGTAGCTTAAACACTCCTCTAAGCAGACCCGGGTGGAAACAAAGATTCAGTTCCCGGTTCAGAACTCTTTCCACTGTAACAGAATTATCTGGATAATTCAGACCAAAACATACTTTGGCCTGAATTGAGCTGAATTATTCAGATAATTGTCTCAAGCCGCTTTTATTACAATGGTAGGAAGATTTCTCAAACTGGTAAGTGGTTTCTTTCATTGCTAAGAACTTGCCCCCCTCCCACAACCATAATTGTCCTTTTCTGGAAGATGTCATGTTCACTCCTTACCTGAGAAAGTTGGATGTGAAGAGTCTTAGACCCTTTAGCTTTACTGTATTAGTGGTCATGATATCACAATGAAATTGGCAACTGCTTTCTCTCACTTCTGAAGAGTGCTAAATGCATACCCCTACTGAAGTACAATTCTGTGCTGAGGAAGAAGGCTCTCTAGAGGACTGGGTGTGACTCAGCACTCCCTGGTGAGTCTCTGATGACAAGCACTAAATAATGGGCACTTCCTGATAACACACTTTTCCCACTTTTCCACACCAGGTCCCAAATAACAAAAAAATGGCCTCTTTCCCACATGGATAAGAAACTTGCACTTGTTTTAATAATTTTATAGTTTTAAAAAATGCCAACTGAGTGCATGTATTTGACTGGCGACTTTCTTAGGTATAAGGGACTTTGTTGGCATCGAACATACAAAGATAATGCTCCTCTGCTTTACTATTGTTTTGTATTGTTAGATCAGGATAAGCTGAGCTTTGCCTTAGTTCCAGAAATTAGACCCTGAGGTGTCCGTCAGTAAATATTTCCTGCTTTCAAACACCACCATATTTCTCTCTTAAGAAACAGACTTTATAGTTCTCTAATGAAACCATTAAACTTTTGTTATGCTTTAACAACATAATTTGTTAATTCTTAATGTTGTCAACAAATGGCCCTAATAAGTATCTTCTAAGAAGATGGTGATCAAAAACATAAAAATGTAACTCTCCCCAGATTCGAAGTCGTCTTTCAAATTGGCGAGGATTCCAATGTCATGAAATGCTGATGGTTGTGTAATAGTTTCTACACTGTATCTGTTCAGCATTATTAAGATGGATGGGTGATTAGAAGCAAATGTTGTTCCTGTCATTTGCCAATTTATACACAGACTGGAGAGAGAACTGTATTGACCTTCATTTTTAGTGAACTACAGCCAAACATAAACATTAACATAATACCACATTTCCCTTACCACTCCTGGACCCTCTTTGCTGCTCTTTTCAGGAAAAGTTTAACTTAGAAGACTTGCCATAACTGAACCTTTTTATCACATCTGTTTGAAGCCCAAAATAATACACATATTCAACATCCTTGACATGTATTTGTTGTTTCTGACCACCAAATTCTAACCATTAAGAGAAAAGATAGAAAAGTTTCCCAACCTTTGGCTGGCTGTGCTCACTGTAGTTAAATGTCTGGTAACGATCAAAATCAAAAAAGTGGTCAGTTCAAGAAAGAACTCACAATACAAACTCAAAGAAGACCTGAGTCTAAATTCTGGCTCTAGCTTTTACAGCTGTGTGACCTTGGGAAGGTAAGTCATCCTCTAAGCTTCAGTAGGACAAAGGGGTTGAGGTAGAACATACTATAGTACCCACTCACAAAAACTTCTATAGAATGTCAAAGATGTCAATGTAAATGGATGTTTTTTCTTTCCCCTAAACCCAATCAACTTGGGATCAAAT
This sequence comes from Suricata suricatta, assembly GCF_006229205.1. Classification (NCBI taxonomy): domain Eukaryota; kingdom Metazoa; phylum Chordata; class Mammalia; order Carnivora; family Herpestidae; genus Suricata; species Suricata suricatta. The sequence continues at coordinate 26,708,765 of NC_043706.1, read as the reverse complement.
ATGCATTTCATGGCCAGGCTTCATTTTAGCATTATTCAACATAATTAAAATACTCATAGACATAGCAAAATATATTGGAGACCATTAGGATACAGAGCACATATACAACTTGTCATTCTAATGGAATATAACATCTATTTCTGACAACATTTCCCCCTGGTGTGTTCTCAACAACATGATTTTTGCACAAAATCCCTGATTTCAGAATTAGGTGTAAAACACTAGCATGCTTATTTTGTTATCTGGAAAACAAGGCTGAGAGTGGTTGGGCTACTTTCAAGAGGTTTCATTATGAGCAAGACATCCAGGGCTGCTTTCCTGGCTTTGACAGCTCCCTGGCTAGTCCTCAAATCCTGGGATGAGAGGATCATATCGTCCCTTCATTTGCTTATTTAAGAACAAAGTCCAAAGATGCCAAAGGCAATTCTCAGCAGGGTCAATGCAACCTAAAAATGCAACCAGCACCAAGGAACTCAAGAGATGAAAATCAACATGTGCATTTGTGTGTACAAATACATGAAAATACTAACATAAAATAACTGTGGGAACACTAAAGGAAGGCAAATCTGGAAACTAAAGAAAAGCCCTAAAACTATGAACCTAAATAGTAATAAATATTATTATTTAATAAAGTATATTCCAGGTACATTCTCAGGCTCAGGGAAAGCATGATTCTTAACAGATAGATCCATGCTCATTTGGGGGAACCGGTATTTTTCTGAGGGAGACAACATTTGTATCTGCCTTCCCAGGTTCTACATGCCTGCCCCCGATCCCAGCACCTTGATTTTCGTTTGTTGAGTTGCCTATCCCTGCAGTGTGCCATTCTGTGTGTTGTTCTTTCAGTTTAAGGCAGGCCAGGTAGACTTTCTCTTCCCCAGGACTCAGTACCTGAAGCAATCTGAAGACTTGAGGGCCAAATATGAGTTGGGTTGATTTGTCTCTGCTGCCCCAATGAAATTGTCCATCTGCTCCTGCTAAGGAACCCTTGGAGGTTCCCTGTCTCTTTTCCTTTCCAGAAAAAAACCTGCCAGTCAAGTCCTGCTTTGGTCCCATTAGTCCAGTATCTGTCATTTATAATCTCACCATTCTACACAGTCAGGCCAAGCACAGCTGAAAGCAGCCAAGATGGCCTTTTTCCCCTTTGGGAGCTCTTCTCCTCTTACTGGCCTTCCTTGGACACACAGTGCTCCAACAGGAGGATGTGGGTGGCACAGAAACTAGGGGAAAGTGTCACGTGGGTGGTCAGGCAATCAGTGCAGTGCAATTCTCTCCTCTCTGGGGAACAAACAACCAGCAAAGGAAACTTCACACTATAGAGGACTACTCAGGAAGATAAAGTCATGAGACTAAGCTCAGCCATATGGGGACCCTCTAAGAGAGTGGAAGGAGCCAGTACCAAAAATTTACATCCTACAATTCCATTTACTTATATGACCCTCTGAAAAAGGCAAAAGGAACAGAAATAAGATCAGGGATTACCAGACACTAGGTAGGGGAACTCAAAGGAACACAAGGGAAAATTAGGGTGATGGAAATAATTTACATCTTCATCGTGAAAATGGTTACATGATTGCAGATGTTGGTCAAAACTCAGTGCTATACATCTAAAAAGTGTATGTTGCTGTATGTAGATTCTACTTCAATCACCCTAACTTAACAAATAAACTCATAGAGAATGAATGCTAAGACTTAATATGTGGCCCAAAGCAGTGACATTCCCCCAATTACAGCTTAAGTTAAAAGAAATTAAGCCTTATTTATAAATTTCAGCTAACTAGAACTAGTTCAGGGAATATTTTCTGAGGTAGGGTAAACTTTCCAGTGCCTCTTAAATCATACATAGCACTTAACTGTCCCCTTCCCACTGTGGGCAAGCCAGCTTATGGCATTGGTGTCTGTCCTCTTCAATGTGGACCATTTGAAAGGACCATCATGCCAGAACATCCTGTGTGTATTCTTCTCACATTCAGACAAATTGTGTTCTTCCCCTGGCTAGTTATCTGAGAAATGCCACAAGGCTATGAGCCATCAGGCTAAGTGGAAGAGGAAGTCCAACCTACTCCCTGAAGCTGGATTAGTTCACAAAGCAACTCCTGGGGGATGTTGCCAACTCTAAGATCTAAATCAATGCCTAGCACCTGTGCAAGGAAAGGTCATTAAAAAAGGGACCCAAGAAAGGCACCTGGGTAGCTCAGTCTGTTAAGCACCCTACTCTTGATTTTGGTTCAGGTCGTGATCTGATCCCTGCTTTGGCCTCTGTGCTGACAGCACAAGCCTACTTGGGATTCTCTCTCTCTCCCTCTCTCTTTGCCCCTCCCCAGCTCATTCTTTCTCTTTCTGTCTCTCTGTTTCTCTCTCTCTCCTTCCCTCCCTTCCTATCTCTCTCTCCCTCCCTCCCTCCCTGCTCCTCCCCAGCACACATGTGTACACACTTTCTCTCTCTCAAAATAAATAAATAAATAAATAAATAAATAAATAAATAAATAAATAAAGAGGGACCCAAGAGAGACTATGTGACACTGCTCCACCTATCAAATATACCTGCCAATACTAAATGAAAGAGTTTACACAAACATAACTTATTCTCTTTGCTCTCTGACCCCTACCTGAACCCCAATCACAAGTGTCAGAATGCCAAGGAAATGTTGAGCAAACTGGACACTTTTGACCTGTCACAGCAGTTACACAAGTCAGCAATCTGAAACAAGATAATTATTAGTTCTTATATTTATTAGCTGACCCCTTTTGAGTAATAGCCTCTGGGGATATTTATATATGCAATAAAAGACCTCATCATTGTTAACTACAAAATGATGTGGCTCATTGTGAATTTGTGCTGAAGCAAAACCTTAGGCCCATACAGTGGCTTTGCCTTATTCAGGGAAGCTAACAGCTATGGCTTGATCCTTCTCCATGCCTGTGTACAATTCCAGTGTCTGCCTTGTAAGTGCTTATTGAACTTAAAGGTTGGAAGTTGGCAAGAGATGTCAGCTGATTTTGATACAGTAAAGATAAATCTGAGCCCATATTTTCCAGTATGCAACCCCAGGATGACTGGTGGCTGAAAAGAGACGTCTGGCGGCCCAAGTCACCTCTTCAAGCTATGCCCATGGGTAGAGTTAAAGTGCTTGGGCTCACAGGTTTGGCCTTAGAACCAAAGATTGCCCAATAGGACTTTCTTAATGAATCACAGGAAATTAAAATTAGTACATCTTTTAGTCACAGTTTATTCAACTGAATCAAGTCCTAGCCCACATCTGGGGTCAGTGATGGTTGTTCACGCAGAGTGATTCGTGAAGGGATCCAAAATGCTTTGTGAGATAAGATCTCTTTCCCCATACTCTGTTTGCCCACCAGCCCACTACCACTCTCCCAGGTTATTTTGCTGTCTGAAATACTACTATTTTAAGTTTGTTGACTTATAGAATAAATATGAGACATGAGCACCACTAAAAACAAAAACAAAAACAAAAAAACAATGGAAAAAGGGGAGGGGGAGACAGAGGCAATCACTGTTCCATTTTAGACACAACTTGACCTTTCTCATACCTTTGCTAATTTCAGGGCCCAAGCAGACCAGAATAAAACACATTTATTCATAGGCAAACCAAACGACAGAGTTTTCAGAAAAATTCCCAGTGCCAACCTTAACTTTTACCTTCTATATTTCACTAGGAGAGGTATTGGGTATAATTTAAACATTTCTGGTAAGGAGCAATGAGTTCAACTCGTACAGTGAATTTGATGTTAAGTTTGGCTGCTCATTGGCAACTATCAGCCATCCCTCATGGTGGTCATTCTTCCTTTGTTTCAGGATAATAATACCACATTGTGCACTTGAATAAATTTGCTTTTTTAGGTCCCTTTGATGATATTTTTCTCCCACTTGTACCTTTTTACTGAAGTTAGAAAGCAAACCAAAGGACTTAACAAAATACACAATCTATATTTAGAACTCAGGCTTCAGGGAAATTGGGGTGATACAGGACAGGACAGGATTCTAGGGACTTGGGAAGGAGCCATACCCTGCTCACCTCTCCAGCCTGGCTTTTGGGTCAGCCACTGCCTCTGAGGTCCTTGTTCCTCAATTCCTCCTCCAATGTCCTGTCTTGTCTTTGCCCTTTGAGAGAATGAAAATCTGTTGTTAGTGCTGAGTACTCGCAGTAGCCAAAGGTAGGCTTTAGCTCTAAGTCAGAAGCACTCTAAAGGATAAATGGGATCACTGTAATCAAACATATCAGCTCAAAATCTCTATTCTGTGCCAGACCCAGGGAACAGACCAGTTCAAACAGACTGTTTCCCTGAAATGTTCTGCTAGAGATGTATGCTCTGTCTCACCTAAGCATATGGTGACTTGCTCCAGAAAAGTTCATGTTGCCCACCTGGAGGAAGGGAAACCCAGGCAGTATCTACTCTGGGCTCAGGGAGCACCTCTCATCTAAGGTCATAATGATAACAAGTTTATATAATTCCTTTCATTCATTGATGGAAATGCTTTTAGACACTACAAGGTCTTTCCTGGAGGAACAGACACTTCCCTGGGCACTGGGTTAGGCAGTCAGCAATGTACCCTCATTTCCAGGAGGTGGTAGGGCACACACCCTGAAACCAGGCAGTAGGGCTAGCAAAGCCATAGAATGGAGTCTTGAAATATAGAGCAAGCAAGAGACCCAGAGAAGGCTAAAGCAGTCCAGCTCCTTGGCCAGGCCTCCCCACCTTTGCATGCCAAGCACTGGGGACTGCCAACTCAACCCCCTATTAGTTGAGGCCACACCAGAGCACTTTCAGAGAAAAACTGAAACAAGTTCATTTAGTAAGTGCAAGAAATATCAGGAGGATGACGGGGGATTGAACAAGTGAACTGAAGGCAGCAAATAAATGGTGAGTTATCAAGCCAGCAACGACTAGAACTTAAGGCGATGAAGAGATCCTGGGAGCTATGTAAAATTCCTGCCTCAAAAAGATCCCACTAGTGACCAGAGGGACAAGGAAATCATTTGTGAAGAGATTCTGGAGTTAGTTGGGGTGGAGAACTATGTATTTCTTGGCATTTCTGGGCTGCCATGAATTAGACTGAGTGGCTTTCCATGCCTTCAAAGAAAGCCCTCATGCAGATTCCAGCAACTGAAAATATCTCAGAGATGAAAACATCTAATCTAGTCCAGCAAGGCCCTGGGAAAGTATAAACAACAAACAAACAAACAAACAAACAATGCCACCATCCTGGGGCCCACACCAGGTTCTTTCAGTCAAGAATAGGATTCTCCAGAGGAGGATCTCTTTGGGGATATGGTCCTGATTTGTAGTATTTAAGCCATCAATAATCTAACACTGGAGGCAACATTTCTGAATAGTTAGCAATTGACGGTTGTGCCTCGAGCTAGCAGAAGACTGTTCTAGCACACTCTAAAGACTGGGGTGGGAATTCAAGCCTTAAGACTCAGATCTTCAGCAACTGGCCTTAGCCTCATCCTTTGCTGTCTCCTGGAGATGTGGTCTCTTGGTCACAGTGACCCCTATAATGGGATCTTCAACTCAGAAGCAGCTCTTCTAGGGCTGAGTTTTAAAGTTCAGGAGTTAACTTCAAGGCTAAGAAGCAATGTAGTATAGTGATTAAAATCATGGACTCTAAAGCTAGACTTCCCGGGTTTGAATCCCAGCTCTACCATGTATGATTGTTGTAGCCCTGGACAAGTTACTTATCCTCTCTGTGACTGCTTTGTTACAAAATGGGAATAATAATGATAACAATAGTGATGGTCTCACAAGTTTCTTGTAAAGGTAAACTGAGTTATTATATGCACAGTGCTTAGAACAGTGCCTGGCACACAGTAAGCACTACTTAAAAATAGCTATTATTACTTAAGAATAGGAATGGGTAGTAGATAAGTTAGGATCATGAAGTCATAATATTGCATTTCCACCAGCTGGAGTTGTACCCAAAATTGATCCAAGAAGAAAGAAGAAGGGAGAAAGAGATGAGAGAAATGTTTTAATGCCACAATCAATGAAGCAATTTTTTCAACCCAGGGTCCTCAAAGAGCAGACCTATCTTGTTTTGTGGTTTGCAGAGCCCCAGGCTCAGATTAAAGCTATTTTTTATAATGGATGCCTTACCTTTATTTCATATATATAGGTTTTTGGTCTTCCTTATGCCTTCAGTAAAATAAGGAGGTTCCAATTGAATTATATGAATAGGAAATCCAAGGGTAAGATGAAGTTCTTCCATGGATCTTATTCAATTCCAACCTTTGTGAGAAGCTTCCTATGTGCCAGGCACCCAGCCCTGATGGAGAAGCAAGGGAAAAACACTACCTCTGCCCTCCAGGCCTCACTAAGAGTATGCAAGTACCAGAGGCAATTCTTAAATACCATGTGGCCATATGAGAGGTACATTATTCTCAAGCCTTGGGGGAATTTTGAGAAGTCCTCTGGAAGTAGTGGATATTTCCACTAAAATATGAACCTTGAATAAGCCTCAGGTAAAGATCCAGGGAGTAGAAGGAATACCATATACAAAGGTGTAGAGCCAAGAGACAGCATGGCATACTCAGGTGAAAGCAAATTGTCTGCATACATGAGCTGCAAAACCTGTGGTATGTGGAGAAAGGAGGCAAGAAAGGGAAAGTAAATATAAGCCAGATCTCAAAGGACCTCAGCTGTCATACTGAGGATAATGAAGAGACTGATTGGATATGGAGGGACAGGAGGACACTGGGCAGGTGTGGGGGCACCCATGCAGCAAGGGCATCAAGAAGGACCTGACCCTGCTAACATGTAAGAATGGAGGAGGGGTATGAGTGTGTACAATAATACAGTGCACAAATAAAGGGTGATGCCACTCAAACTGTAGGGATAATTTTGTACATCAATTATAATCTTTACCCACTGGAAATAAAGTGCTTTAAGGAAAGTATATTTTTGTAGCTTGCTCAAAGACATCATATGAGCTAGCTAGCCATGCCTCTGAGTGCTGTTTGAAGTTGGACTTTGAGGAAATCGAGTTTAAGTTACCTATAGGACATATATGTTAAGCAAGCATGAAAATAGTTAAATAAACATGTCTGAAGTCCAAGAAAGATCTGGGCTGGAGAGGTAGATTGGGAAATATCAGCATGTAGATAATTTTTTTACAACTATGGAAAAAAATTATGTCATTCAGGAAGCATGAGCTAAACAAGGGTTCTTCATCTGGGGGTGTAACAAACTCTTTTGGAATCAGTTACAAGTAATAAACAGAAATACCAAATTAAGCCTACATCAAAATTTTTATACACATAGCAGGAGGGAGTGAGGGAGAACAGGAGGAGTAACACAGCTTCTGAAGCTAACAGTAAAGTGTCCCTGAGCAAAGGGAGAAGACAGGAGAGCCAAGCATATGATATTTACATTTAAGAGGTGAGTAAAGGAAACTGAAAAGGAGGGAACCAGCAGAGTATGGAACCATGAGAAACAGGAAAAATCATGTTTTCTGAAGAAAGAAGGTGTCCATTAGGGCCAAAGAGAGCAGAGAATTCAAGGATAATGAGGTTTAACTCATTTTGGGGTCAAATAGTTCTAAGTTAGGTCTCAATTCTGCACTCAATAGTTGTATGATCTTATATTCTACTTAGTCAACCTGAGCCTCTGTGTCCTCATTTGTAAAGTGGACATAATGGAACTGGTCTTGTAGGCTGTGTAGGAGGCATTAGGATTAAATTAGAGCACACACACACACACACACACACACAGATTTGTTGACTACAGTACAGTATATGGCACAAATGGTAATCAGTATTAATAGTAGTGGTAGTGCACTTTAGCGTTTAATGATGAAATCAAATCCTCATCAATCAACTTATAATTATTATACAAATTACACAATTTATGTGAGGTGCACACTTGGGGAGAAGAGAGTTTTTTAGTACCTTTTAACTAAATTACCTGGAATTTGATATACAGGATATTTTTTATGTTGCAAATCAAAGTCATGTAGGTCTTTGCCAAATGAATATCATATCACTCATGCCAAGAAATACAAACCTCTAGTGTTATTGGTTGTGCAGTTACTTATTTGGTTTTTAAAGGAGAAATACTCCATACATTTAGGCACAATGGAAGAAACACTGAATACCTAGTGAATTCAGTAAATGAGATCTCTTGGTCTTCCCATAAGAATTTTACCTGTTAAACCAAGAAAATCCATACAGAAATACTGTTGAAATACAAGTAACACAAAGACTGTGTATTCCTTCTTTTCCTTTTTGAGCAGAGCTAGATGAATAAAAGTTAAACAGAATTCATATGCTCAACTGTGTTTTCAGCCCAGTGATTCTGTGTTCACACTGTTAAAGCTCTATGATTTATGCATGTAAGTGATTAACCTCATCTTAAATTTGTGTTTCTCAGTTCCCACCAGAATCTCTCAATTTTCCATTTATCTCTTGACCTTTTTCCCCCATCTTCTTCTTTACTCTTTGAGGTCTCCTTCAAAATACAGCTAAGTATTCTCCAAGCTGGAAAAGAACCAAATCTTTGATCCAAGAAGAAAAGAGAATGAGGCAGATTCCTGCCTGGATCCACAACAATCTTGTCTGAATCCTTTTATTTCCAAAACCTCACTTGGCAACATGTCACTATAGCTAATAGGTTGATTTGCAAAACTACATAGAATCAGTAGAATCTCCTCGAAATAAAGCTCTACCTCACACCATACACCAAAATAATTTCTGAAACAGTTAAGATTTACATGTATAAAGCAAAACCTGCAGGGCACTAGAAGAAAGCACAGCAGAGCTTGAAGTCTTCTTCACATAGACATAGCTCATTGAAGAATGATGCAAACCCTAAGTGCTACTTAAGAAAAGGTAGGGAACTTGACTCCACAAATTTAGCAAACTTCTATTTGTTTAAACAACAAACGAATGAATTTGTGACCTCTCTGACAAGTAAATATGAACTTTTATAAGCCAATTTTTAACATTACTAAAAGCCTGATAGTGCTTAAGATCAGACAGTTTCCACAAAAAAGAAATTCAAATAATCCATAAACTGTGGAAAATGTCAATCTTTCTTAATTAAAATGCAAATTAAGAAAATAATGAATTGCCATTTACGGCCTATTAGCAAAGACTTAAAAGTTTGATAGAGCATGGAGTTAGTGAGGTTTTGAGAAAATAGGCTGTTCATACAGTGTTAACAGTGTTGTAACTTGGTGCAACCTTTTTGCAGAGCAATTTGGCAATATTTATTATAATGTAAAATGCACATACCCTGTGACCCAGCAATTCCATTACTAGGAATTTATGCTAAGGATCTGCTCTCTCAACTGTTCAAAAAAGTGCATTCACATTAATTAGCATGTGTGTTTGCAACATTACTTATAATCCCCCAAACTGGAAAAAAAACCTTTTAATACCAACTTAAGGAACTGGTTAAATTAATTAAGGTAGAGCCACACAATGGACTCTAAGCAGTTATGAAGTGAAGGGTGGGTGTCTGTGTGCGGTTACAGTGTCTGTTGGGGGCTGATACAGCAAGCTGCAGAGCAATCCATTGACTGGCCCCATTCATATTAAAGATCTTTAAATATACCATTTATCCATATGTATGAATGCATGTATATGCGGAGGAAATATTCAGTAAGATTTTGAGAAATGCTTTAATTGTAGAGTTACCTCTGGATAACTTATATTACCTTACACACTTTACAATTTAAACAAATGTAGTTTACTAAAAAGGAAAAAGAGAAAGGAAGGAAGGAAGAAAGAAAGAAAGAAAGAAAGAAAGAAAGAAAGAAAGAGAACAGAGCTAATGCATAAAAGTGAAGGAGGGTGGAGGTGGGCAAGAGAGAGAATAAACACTTTCTGATCTTTTGAGTAGATGAGGCCTTCGTACTTGTTTTGGTGGAGCCAGATATTACCACATTTTAAAACTATAACACATTTCAGCAATTTTACCAAACTACCTTGCTACCTCTTTTTTAAATGAAAATAAGGGAGAAATACCAGACTGCTGGATTTGTCCACAGTTTTCCTTGGTCTTTGCAAACCACCTTGGGATAAAGTCCTTACTGAATGTAAGCCAAGGGTGACTCCAGGAAGCCAGACGGCATTTCCTCCCATAATACACAAATTTGTATTTTGCCTGATGTTTTTGTCTCTGTGTCTAGATCCCACAGTGATAGGCGCCACAAAAGTACACAGATGAACAGAGAACTCACCCTGACTTTGCAGAGAGGAGACAGACATATGGAGGTCAAGAGGCTCTCTTTCTAAAGGCCATGGAGCCCATCAGAATTCCAAGGGAGAGTCTTGGAGTCTGGGGCAGATCAGACCCCTCAGTCTTTGTCGCTAGTGCATGTGAGTTTTTCTCAGATTAAATATCTTTGCTTCTTCCTCTTATGAATTCTGGTAGCTGACCAGAGGCTACAACAACTTTTTCTCACTCACTTTTAAAAATTAAAATCAATGCTCGCTTCAGCAGCACATATACTAAAAATTAAAATCATATTTTAGGTCTATTTTAAAAGATAATGGTTTATTGCAGAGGATTTGTTTTTTAAAAAAACTGGTTTTCTAAAATTGAGAGATTTTAAGAGGTCTATTTTTTTAACCTTTTCATAGAAAATGAGAGAAGTTTAGACCTACTTCAGGACCATTTGCAGAAGAACAAAATCCTCTAGAAAAAGCAAATGGGACCTCATCCTCAACCCCCTGCTCCTGCCCTGCCTGTCCTCCATTCCTAGCCCCACACTGAACTCCGCAACCATGACTGAAGCTTACAAAATATTCTTCTAGTACTCGACAGTTTAAATATTAACGAGCATGTAAAGCTACTGGGGGTAAAAGCCTGGGGCCTGTAATAAGAAGCAAGCCTCTGCTGGATTCAGTAATTACTTCTTACGCAACTCCACAACTCCAGGCCACAGTCTCGGCTTTCTGAAGATTACACACTTCCAGCAGCTCCAGCATGAGGGCCCAATTCTGCCAGGGTTGCCTAAGCTTTTTCATAGCATAATAATTAGTCATTAAGAAGCAGAACAAAGGGCCATTCTGACATCAGGACTCTAATATTGTATGCATTTGCTTTCCAAAAAGGAGGCATTTCTTGCACATTCTCCCCTATGAGAATGTCAATAGAGTTAGGAAGGAAAGTGGGGGATGTGAGCAGGGTGAGGTGGGTCCGTTTGTTGCTGATCACAAACCCCATGGGGATTTTCTGTTCCTCCTGTTGTGTTTCTTGTTGTTGTTGCCACTGTGTTTAATCTCCCACCAAATCAAAACGTTCCATTCCAACCACACCAGCCTTAGCTCACCAGTTGGGACTGTGCCTCCAGTTGGGCTTCTGAACTTTTTTGGTTTCTAGTCCAATCCTAGGCTTTTCTTTGTCAGCAAAATCACTGTCCTTATGTGCCACACATTTTATTTTTCAATTGACTAAATATTTGTGAAATTAGTGTTCTAAAGTATTGCTGCCCTAGTTACTTCTAATTAAATGAATATTGAGAACTTGAATTTATTTGGAGGGTAGAGAATCAGCTTTAGAAATAATCTAGTCTAGTCCACTGATTCTATAGATGAAGAAACTGAGGCCAGAGAAGCTAAGAAGTGAGCTTACTTACAAACATTTGGGAGCCTGAATGAAGGCACTTGGCTTTACCTTATTCTTGGAATAGGTAGCTAAACCTTATGTGCTTTCTTTGTCTCCTGTATGAATTCAGTGTCTACCTGAAACCTCCACCAACTGTTGGTGTACATGGGAAACTCAGCCGTGTGTGTGGGCTAGAAGATAATCATGACAACACTGCAGCCTGCAGGTAAGTTTGAAGATAACAGCAGTGCACCTGGATAAGAGCTGTCTAACAACACAGGGTGCCCAGGCCTTCTGAGAGCCTCAACCCCACAACAAAAGAGCCGGAAGAACCTGGAAAAAGGCATTAAAGAGATGCACTTTGGGTTTGGACTGAAATGATGGAGCCAAAGGAGTGGTTTGTTATTCAGAATTACACTTGTCAAAGTTTACTGAGGAAAATATTTCATTTCCCACAATATTGCCAAGAGAATTGAATCTTTTCACCGGTGCTTTACGAATAAGGGTCTGTAAAGATAGATAATGGCCCTTAAGTCACTCTGTCTCCTCTGCCCACAGAAGCCATCACTACTCAGCCATGGTACTTGCTAATCACTAAGAGTTACTCCAAGTTGAAAAGAGAAATATTGTCTTTCAAATTAAATTCATTTTTCTCATGTAAGAGTTTGACTCGCCTGGATCAGGGAAAGGCCATGGATGCTAAATATCCAAGTTTAATATGTCTCAAAATGTCCTTAAAAACATTATAGAGAAATACAGACTAGATACTTAAGTTATAGAGAGTTTCAGTGGATTTGTTGGCTGTACCTCAAAGGCATAAATTAATGGGATTAACATCAACCTATAGGAAGGTTTCTAGTGACAGATCAAATAATTATTTTTTGCCATATTTTCTAATGAAATGGATAGAAACATCTTCAGATCTCTGCTGAAATGTCACCTTTTCTGTGAAGTTTTCTCTGATGACCCTATTTAAAATTGCAAAACAACCTCCTCCTCTCTTCTATCTCTCTTACTTTATTTTTGCTCCTTGGCATTTGTCATTAACATACCATGTACATATCTTTGGCCTCTATCTTCCCTACTCAAATGAAATGTCCAGGAAAACAGAAATTTCCTTCTATTTTGATCATCATTGTATCCCCAGAGCTTAGAACAGTCAGTGCCTGGTATATTGTGGGGGTACCCAATAGACTGTCACTGGATGAATAAATGAATGAATGAATGAATGAAGATAGGATGCTTACTAAATGTGAAGATAACATAAACCTAGGAGAGTTGAATAAAATAGTAGATGACGAAGTCAACAACCAAAACTATCTTGACAGGTGAGAAAGACAGTCTGAAGCTAGCAAATGGACTTTAACAAGCTATGTAAATCAATCCTACATTTAGATTTCAGAAAAACAATTGCACAAGATAAAGATGGGAAAGATAATGTGGCTAAATAATAGCGTGTGCAAAAATGACAAGGTCTCAGATGACTGCCAGCTCAATCTGAGTCAAAACTAAAACCAGCTTGTCAAAAAAGTGTGAGCTCTGATGTCATCAATAATTAAAATAATCATAATTTTCAGTATACAAATGTGCCCATATGTCTTCCTTAATTTGAACTCAACATCTTTTCATACATGTAAGCAATGTACATGTGGACAAGGTTATTCCTTGCAGCCTGGCTTGTAAGAACAGAGATGAGAAACTACCTAAATATTCATCAGTAAGGAACTCATTAAATAAATTAAATAAAAGTTACACAATGGAATATATGAGTCATTAAATAAGAATGAAAACATTCTTAATGCACTTATTTAGAGCAGTCTCTAAGGCAAGTAGGTAAGTAGGGGGGAGAAAGAAAGAGATATTTAAGAAAAAAGAAATTAAATGCCAATATTTGTTTATAGTTTATTAAAAGCCTTGTTACTTAGAATGATCTCTGACCTTGAGCTTGAGCATAATCTGGAAGCTTGTTAAAAATGCAGAGTAGCAGGCCTGATCCCTGACCCACTGAAACATAATCTTAATAAGATTTTAATAAGATTCCCAAATTATTTCTACATATATTAATTTTTGAGAATTTTTGTTCTGGAGAAGAAATTTAACCTTGACGGTCTCATCTCATCCATACCCTGAGAAGAACCTAGCCACCCTTTCCCTCCAACTTCCTTTCTTGCAGTTCTTCTTGTTCTAGAGACCAGGGAGCCCTGAACATTCCAATGGCCTTGGGTCCACACTCAGAAGGCTCCCAGATACTCTTAGGAACACTGGATTTTGCAAGATACTGCCTCCTATTAGCTCCAAAATGTCCCTGTCTGAGCTGACACTAATGTCAACTGATTTTGCCTGGCCAAACTGCTTACTGCAGGAAAATCTGTGGGTCCAAGTCATTTGCTCTTGTTTGGTCACACTGCTCAGATCAAGATGCCTGCTATAGTCACCCCCTGCTGGCTGGTGGTAATTTTTAGTCGTCACATTTAAGTATCTGGACGATACAACCCCAGGCTTAGCTGCACATTCTCCTCCAAAAATATACAACAGGCAAGATTAATCACAAAATCACCCAGGTATTTTTCTCCCAAATTCCAGTTTACTGAGTTATAGTATGACACCTCAGGTGCCAAAATTAGGAAACTGATTAGGGTACCAAGTAGTACTCGCATCAGATTAGGGACCCACACATCACTGAGCTGTCCATTTATGTGGTTCATCCCCTCCTCCTCCTTGAACTGATGTCGAAACTGACTGACTCTTCTTCCAGTCTTGTAGCCAGTCTCATCCCAGCTTCTTTCTCTGTTACATGCCCAACACAGGCAACGATGCATAGCTTGTGATCTTCTTTACCCTGCTAGTATTTTAGAGCCAGAAGCAAAGCACATATACTAGCACTGTGAATATGGAGTTTGGGTGGAATTTTGTTCATGTCTTGCAGTCAGTGGCCAGAGGGATAAGGCCCATATTGTTCACAGTGTCATTAATGATCTTTTAGGTCCCACTAATTTGGCAGCATCCTACAGAATCTGTAGCCCAGTGAGCAAAAAGTCCTCACTCTATAATACAAATTATTCCAAGAAAAATGTAAAGATCTTCCTGATTCATTTCAGAAGATCTGTTCAATTTAACTGTGAAAAGAGAGGTGCTCATTCTAGGAAAAATAATAGAGGAGTTGTCAAATCAACAATTTGCAAAACTTCAGAAGGTACAAGCAAATTGTCCAATCAGGAAGTGTGTGAGATCTGTGGGTGGTGGTGCATAGATATGGGGTCAAACCCAGCTGAGGATTTTCAATCCAACAGCTCATCTTTGTGTTACTACATGTCTCCCATCATAAGAATCACTTTTTTTCCCACAAAAATTTTAATGCTCTAAAATTATAACTGATGTACATTTTACTGTGTAGTGTTTCCTTTCTTTCTGAAAAGTTATAACTATGGGATGCATCCACTCCCCCCCAAAAAAAGTTCCAACTTTGCACTCTGCACCACTGCAGCTGCACACACGATACGCTTCCCAGCATCATTTAGCCTCCTTGCTGCCTTCCATACCTCCAAGATTAATTTGTAAGTAGGAAAAATAAGGTGTAGAATAGGGTGTCATATGCTACCATAAATATGAGGGGCATAAAAACATTATATGCATAGAGTTGTGTGTTGTTGTATGTGGAAAATGGCTCTGAGAGAACCCACACGGGCAGCCTGGCTGACTCCAAGGACCTTGTGACAGGGAACAGAAGTTACAAAGAGACATTTCAACACATGCTTTTGTTCCTTTTGAATCTGCCACATTACCTAGTCAAAGAATTAAATTATAATTAGAAATAAACAAAAATACTTTTCTACATTGTTAGCACATTTAATCTATACCTTATTTAACCAATATACAGTCCCACACTAAAGAATAAATTGTCCAATTTTTCACTGTACAGTAGTCAAGCCTTTATCACCTATATAATGTTCCAATCTTAAGGCCGTACTTTCAAGAAATTCTGTTTTCTGTTTATATCATAAAGAGAATTCCCTGTCTTTCCTCGTTCCTCAAAAACCAGAAACTCTCATCTCCAGGATCAAATGCTTCGCCTTGTAGAGAGTAATTATTACTTTGGAATCATGTATGGATTCCATGTTAAGTCGTTCTTCTCTGTAAACCATGCATTTGTACATTGTTTCACAGTGTTTCTGGTCTCTGTCCTGTGAAAGACCCTGTACCAGCTGATGACAGATGAATTCAAGAGAATTTCCCAAGAACCAATGCAGATAATAAAAGTATCTGTTGGCAACACATTTTCTTTATTCATTTTGTCAAACCTGCAGTAATAGGTATAGGACTTCCAGTTTCTAGTCCAGCACATGAAGACGTTGGAAGTCAACACTCCCATCTTCACAATAAGATGAAAGCAACTAAACAAACTTAAAATCAATAACTCTTTTAGATCCGTCAGAAAATTGAGGTTACAAGGAAAACTGATGCTCCAAACTTGAAGAGACAGGCAGATACAGGAACACAGCTTATTGGAGCAGAAGCCCAGAAGCAAAAACAGACACTAGAGGTAGTACTAGTTTCTTTTTCCTAGTACAGCATGTCAGTTTTTAACAAAAACTTGGAAGGCATATTAAAAAAACATGGTTCAAAAACACAGAGCAAACCTCCAAACCAGATTCAAGTAGGTAGAAATTATCACACCAGGAATTTAAAACAACTATGATTAATATGCTAAGAACTTAGATGGAAAAAGTGGACAACATTCATGAAAAAAGAGGTAATGGAAGCAGTTTTATATCAATAAATGTTAGATGTAAATGATCTAGAGAGAAAGAGACTAAATATAAGATAGTGTCAAGAGGGCTAAAAATACAAGGCCTAATGACGTGTTACCTACAAGAAACCCATTTTATTTTTTAAATGTTTTTAATTTCTTAAATTTTTTGAGAGAGGGAGAGAGAGGCGGGGGCGAAGGGGGAGCACCAGCAGGGAAGGAGTAGAGAGAGCGGGAAACACAGAATCCAGAGCAGGCTCCAGGCTCTGTGCTGACAGCTCAGAGCCAGAGGTGGAGCTCAATCCCACAAACTGTGAGGCCATGACCTGAGCTGAAGTCAGACACTTAACCCACTGAGCCACCCAGGTGCCCCAAAACCCACTTAAATAGAAAGACACAGACAGATTAAAGATGAAGGGATGGGGAAAGATATAACATAGTAACACTAATAAAAAACAGCTGGAGTAGCTAATTTTTTTTTTAAGAAACAGACTTCAGAGCAAGAAAAATCATTAGGGTTATAATGATAAGTGTTCAATTCTACAAGAACACATAACAATCCATAATGTGTATGTGCCTAAAAACAGTGTCAAAATACATGAAGCAAAAGAAGATAGAACTTCAAGGAGAAAATAGACAAATCGACTCTCATAGATGAACACCTCATGACACCTCTTTCAGTAATTGACAGATTCGGCAGACAGGAAATCATAAAGACATAGCTGAACTGAACAACACCATCAATTATAGAGGTAATTGACATGGATGGACTACTTCATACAACAAAATCAGAACATATATTCTTCTCAAGTTCAAATGACCCATTCACCAGAATAGACCACATTCTGAGCTACAAAACACACTATAAGAAGTTAAAAGAACATAATAATACAAAGTATGCTCTTATAATACAAATGAATTAAATTAGAAATCAATAAAAGAAAAACAACTGGAGGTCTAAAATCATATGATCACTCAATACATGTTTAGAAAAAGCATTGGGCAAAATCTAACATTCATGATAATAAGTCTCAGGAAACTAGGAATAGAGGGAAATTTTCTGAACTTAATAAAGAACATCTACCAAAAAACCTGATAAACTTATTGATAAGAAAGTATTTTCCTGCTAAGACCAGGAACAAGACAGGATGTCTCCCCTCCTCACTCCTTTTAAACATTGTACTGGAAGTCCCAGCTATGCAATAAAATAAAAAAAGGAAATTAAAGGTAAAGAGTACTAATAGGGGAAAAATTGATTTTTTTTGCAGATGACATAATTGTTTATGTAGAAAATCTCCAAGAATCAACAAAACAAGAAGCCTGCAACTAATGAGCAATTTACAAGGTTACAAGACACAAGATTAATACACAAAAATTAATTGTTTTCATATTTACTAACAACAAAAATTTAAATTTTAAATTAAACACATGCTATTCATATTAACACCAAAAAAGAATAAAATACTTATGTATAAATCCAACAAATATATACAAGATTTATATGAGGAAAACCACAAAGCCCTGATAAAGAAATCAAGGATAATGTAAATGGAGAGAAATTCATGTGCAGTGATAAGAAAACTCAGTCTTGCTAAAATGTCAGTTTCTCCCAACTTGATCTATAGATTCAATGCAATCTCAACAAATATCACAGCAAGTTTTTTTTTGTGAATAGCAACAAATTGATTCTAAAGTTTAAATGGAAAGACAAAAGACTCAGAATAACCAACACGATATTCAAGAAAAGAACAAAGTCAAGGACTGACAATGGTCATCTTCAAGACTTACTATAAAACTACAGTAATCAAGAAAATGTGGTATTGGTGAAAGAACAGACAAACAGCAATAGAACAGAATGGGGAACCAGAAATAGACCAGCATAAATATAAGTTTGTGAAGTTTGAAAAAGGAGCAAAGGCAATTAAATGGAGAAAGAGTAGTCTTTTCTACAAATGGTACAAGAACAACTGGACACCTAAATAAATCTAAACCCACACCTTACATGTCACAATAACTAACTCAAAATTGATCAGACCTAAATGTAAAACACTAAACCTTAAAACTCCTAGAAGTTAACAGGAGAAAATCTAGATGACCTTGGGATTGGGATTGGCAATGCCATGAAAGAGGCAGTTGATAAATTGGACCTCATTAACACTAAAAGCTTCTACACTGCAAAAGATACTGTTAAAAGAGAATTAAAAAAACAAGCCACAGAGTGGTAGAAAATCTTCAAAAAGCAAATTATCTGAGAAACAACTAGTATCCAAAATAGGTAAAGAACTCTTAAACAGTCAGAAAATAAATACTCAATTTTTAAAATGAGCAAGCAAATGAGCAGACACTTAATCATAGATATATAGATGGCAAATAAGCACATAAAAATATGCTCAACATCATGTCATTAGGGAATTACAAACTAAAACAACGAGATCCACTACGCAAATCTCATAGAAGGGCTAAAAATTGAAACACTGGCAACACTAAATGTGGGCACAGATGTGGAACAGGAACTTTCATTATTGCTAAGTGAGAATGCAAAATGGTAAATAACAGTAGTGAGAGTGAGCATCTATGTCTTGTTCCTGAGCAGAGGAAAAGCTCTCAGTTTTTACCCATTCAAGATGAAATTAGCTATGGGGTTTTCATATACTGTCTTTATTATGTTGAGGTTATTATGTTCCTCTATTCCTACTTTGTTGAGGGTTTTTATTATGAATGGATATTGTACTTTGTCAATTGCTTTTTCTGCATCTATTGAAATGATCAATTATATGATTCTTATCCTTTTTTCATTAATGTGTTTTGACTGATTTGAGAATATTAAACCACCTTTGCAATCCAGGAATAAATCCTACATGATCGTGGTGAATGATTCTTTTAATGTACTGTTGGGTTTAATTTGCTAGTATTTTGTTGAGAATTTTTGCAGCCATGTTCATCAGGGGACATTGGCCTATAGTTCTTTTTTTTAGTGGAGTCTTTGTCTGGTTTTGGAATCAGGGTAATGCTGGCCTCATAGAATAAATTTTGAAATTTTCTTGCCATTTCTATTTTTTGGAATAGTTTAAGAAGTATAGGTATTAACTCTTCTTTAAATGTTTACAGCCACTTTTGAAGACAGTTTGGCAATTTCTTACAAAACTATCTTACCATATGATCCAGCTTCTTGGTATTTACCCAAAGAAGTTGAAAACTTATGGTGTGCCTCGGTGGCTCAGTCAGTTAAGCGTCCAACTTTGCTCAGGTCATGATCTCACGGTTCATTGGTTTGAGCCCTGTGTCAGACTCTGTGCTGACAGCCAGAGTCTGGAGCCTACATTGGATTCTGTGCCTCCCCTCACCTCTCAGCCCTTTGCCCACTTGTGCTCTATCTGTCTCTGTCTCAAAACTAAACATTAAAAATAAATTTTTAAGTTGACACCTTACATCCACACAAAAGCCTAAGCATGAATATTTATAGCATCTTGATTCATAATGTCAAAACTTGTCAACACAAGATATCCTTTAGCAGATGAATGGATAAATAAACCACGGTACATCCAGATAATGAAATACTATTCAGTGATAAAAAGAAATGAGCTATCAATCCATGTAAAGACCTGGAGAAACCTTAACTGCACATTCTAAATGGGGGGGAAACCTGAAAAGCCCATATACTGTATGATTCCAACTACATGACATTCTGGAAAATGCAAATTTTGGAGAATAATAAAATAACAGTGGTTGCCAGGGATTTATGAGGAGGTAAGGAGAGATAAATAGACAGAGAACTTCGATTTTAAGGAAGTGAAATAATAGTATAATGGTAAATATGGACTTTACTTATAATATTGTATGAATATCAGCTCATCAGCTGTAAAAAAATGTTAGTAAAATGGTAAATTAAGGCAAATGTCTTACCTTCCATTATGTGGCTTCCAGATGTGGCTGTTTTTCTACCTCTAGTTGTGCAATTCTGTTCTCTCGGTCCTCAGATCAATTTCTTTCATGTTCAAAATGATTTGATATTTATCTAGCTGTGTTTGAGGGATGAGGCAAACTTAAGGTCTCCTACTCCTCAACCATCTTAACTCCTTTTATTCAATTAAAAACAATAATGGGGCACCTGGGTGGCTCAGTCGGTTAAGCGTCCGACTTTGGCTCAGGTCATGATCTCATAGTTTGTGGGTTTGAACCCCACATGGGGCTCTATACTGACAACTAGCTCAGAGCCTGGGGCCTGTCTTTGGATTCTGTGTCTCCCCCTCTCTCTGACCCTCCCCTGCTCACGCAGTCTCACCCTCTCTCTCAAAAATAAATTAAAAAAAAACATTTAAAAAATGTAAAAGCTTACTGCTTTATTAAAAAATAATAATAAAAGGATAAGTCAATATTTGGCATGACTTTGCTTATGTTCATATTATTTCTGGAAGAAAATATAAAAACCAACATACTTACTTCAGAGGAGGAGAAGGGGACTGAACCAGGGAATGTTTCCTAACATTTTGAACTCTTAGCATTTTTTGTACCATGTACATTTATCAACTTTTTGGTTTAAGAGAAAAAGAGCCAGCCAACAACTTTCACATCCCTTTCAAACAGAAGCAAGTTCAGAACAAAGATACTTGAGGTTTTCTCATATACATTTGTCTTTTTTTTTTCATTCTTCGTTTTTCTTTTAAGTGTCTTTTTTTTTTTTTTTGAAGGAACAGTGTGAGCAGGGGAGGGGCAGAAAGGGAGAGAGACACAAAATCCTAAGCAAGCTCCAGGCTCTGAGCTGTCAGCACAGAGCCCAACACAGGGCTTAAACTCACAAACCATGAGATCATGACCTGAGCCAAGGTCATATGCTCAACCAACTGAGCCACCCAGCCACCTAATTTTATGGCTTAATTCTCTTAGTATATATTTCCATCACTTTATGTAAACCTTTCTCAAAGTACAGAAAAGCCATTTATCCACAGGAGCCCAAATTTGTGGTCTTTGGCACATAAAATGAACAGAACAAGTCTATTAATTGTATCATTTCTATTGTTTTTAATCATAGTGGTGGATTTTGCAAATTCATCTCTACCCTGTTGCCTAGGCTTTCAGCCAATCATAACTACCACCTGATATTTAATGAGGGCTTACTATGTGTTATACACAGTGTTGTATTCTTACATATATCATTTCCTTTAATATTTAACAGGCTTAGGTCTCCATACTGCTATTATCTCCATTTTACACATAAGAAAACTGTACATAGGAAGGTTAAATAACTTTTCTGAGGTCTTGATGCATTAGGAATGGATTTTGCACCAACTTTGCTCTATGAATCCAAGTCCTGTATGTTAAATCATAACTTCCTACCTACTGTGACAGCATGAAGTTCAGTCTATTGCTGTGAAACCACAAGGACAGTTACCTTGCATGCAAACTTCTATCATGTTCACTGTGGTAACCCTAGCAAAGTACACAGCACCTGGCACAAAGCAAGTGAGTGATTTCATGAATTTACTGGCCCCACCAGAACCAATGGCTATTTACTTAAAAGTGCAAATGAATAAATAAGCTCCAGAGGAACTGAGAATATAAATCCTTCCGATTTTCTGAGTAAGTAAGATATGGCTGCTGGAAAGCACATCTGGAGGTCTGCTTTTCAACCCCAAGCTCTTTGTACTAACTAGGAGCACATTCTAACATTGGTGAGATTTGTATAATCCACATGTATATTTGTAAAGTATTCTCTTAACCATTTGTCACCACTGAGTGGCTAATTACTAATTACCAACACTCACATGAAGCCATGATGCTCCTTAAATGAGATGCTAAAGATTTCAGCAATGCTGTCATCTTAGCATGTTGGAAAAAGTAATGTATGGACTCATCACTGTACCACAGAAAGCTCCGAAGTGAGAACATCTCATGGAATATGAAGGCTGCAGTCAATAACTCATGGTGGATTGTGAATAAGATGGCATATTCACCTGACATCCTGATACAGAAACGAGGAGACATGCTGCTATATGCATCCTCTTGTCTTCTAACCACTTCTGTCCCTGCCAGCCCCCAATTAGCACCCCCAATGCCAAGAACAACGTTTAAAATAAAATTCTCAGAGCAGGAAGTTAAATGTGACAAATACAAAATCAGCACCATATAGAATTGTCTGTTAAAGTCACAGTCTTATCATGATTATTTTTAAATTACTTTTATTAATTAGAGATAATGCTGCTTGATTATCCCCTTTTCCTTAGGCCTTTAATGTAGCCCAACTAGGATTCTGAGACATTCCTAAACAAATTTACTCATTATTCTTCATGTATTTCTAAGTAGGTCTGGAGTGGGGCCCCAAAACTTAAATTCTAAGCATTTCAGATGATGTGGGTCCAAAGCTCCATTTTGAAAACCATTACCTGCAAAAAATAACTTGAAAATCCATCAAAAGGGATGGCAATTTCGAATACAGAAAAATTAAAAAACTCAATAAAATTAAAAACTATGGTCAACTGTCTTTTTTCCAACTATCTTAATAAAAATAATAAAATACTAAAAACACTAAGACAGAAGGACTGTGGTAAACTTTCAAAATCATCATCATAATACTATTATTGGAACTTTCTGAATAAGTATATATTTGACTGTATGTCTGCAAACTTTTGCTAACTTTAAATCTTACAAAGGGGTAAAGTTTCACATCTTTGTAAGTAGATGGACCCTTGATAAAATTTTGGGGTTTTTTCCTTGTCAGCCCCATGCTGTCTCTTTCTTGGGGTTCTATTTGCTCCTAAAAGTTAACAACATGTATCACTTTTGCATCACTGCCCACTCAAAGTCAATAAATGAGTTATTCCTTCTCATACCAAAAGCTGCTCCCAGAATAAAATATGATTGGTTCATTCACACAAACTTGTAGAGTGGCTGGTATTCTTTGATGTATGATATGTATGATTATTCTTAGAAGAAACTGATTTTGAAATGTATTGTTTCCTCAAGTAATCATAAGTGTACTTACTGCTCCAAGTAAATTAAGAAAAGGCAGAAAACTGTAGAGAGAAAAATTAAAATCACATAACATCAAAATCAGGTAAAATATATGTTAAAATTCTGGCTATCTCCTTCAAGTGACCGCCAACACATGCATATATGCAAACACATGCATCCCAACATCATCAAACAAGTAGAGTGGGTAAGATATTTGGGAAAACAGTGTCCAGAAAAACCCCACCCACAGAACCAACTATTTTTTTCCATGTCTCACATGAGACAGATTTCAACAAGTACATATATACTTGCAGAAATAAAGGGAAAGTGTTCAAAATTGTAACTGATCTAGAAAGCTGTAACATATGGTTTTCCATCCCATGAATCTTCAAAGTTCTAAGGGCCTCTCTCAGAAAGAATGTGTAATTGAGTTTCCTGTTGATACTTTATGAGAAGTGATCATTGTCATGGCAGATAACATCACACGGGACAGCTAATGAGAGCGGGCCACTCAGCTGGGACGTCAATAGGTGCAAATGTCATAGACTCTGTCCCCAAAGGTTTCTAATCTGGCTTTGACTCCAGTGACCTGACAAATTCTTCAGATCGATAGTCAGCAACTCTGGCATGCTCATGGTCCTCCAGGTTAAACGTGGGCCTGAGCTGACACTGTGGCACCCTCATATCTATATTGCAGACCTCACATAGCTGACACTATCTGTGAATTCGTCCTGAGCAGAGCCGAGCTGGAATGTGGTCTTTACTCACATCCTATCAGCAACAATACTACATCGCCCCACCCCTGAGGCCACATCTCACTATCCCCTCAGCACATCAGTGAGGATGATATAATGACAGCCTCATGGGTCTGAATACAGCACCACTTGAATCATGTATTTGTCATAACCAAAGAAAGGGGAAGTGCAAACTTGGAGGGAAGAAAGATACAAAAGTGTGGCAAGGAAAGCAACATTAAGAATTAACAGCATTGAATGCAGCCCAGAAACAGTACCATACCACAGATGCTGCAGTGATATTTGGCAGACAATGAGTACTATGGTATGTATCATGCTGCATACACACCTGCTAAGTAATGAATCTATAGAGATGCTGATGTGGTGGGGAAGTGTTATTGTTATATTAACCATCTAGGGAGTGGGAGGAAAGCAGATACTATTCCAGGGCTTATAAAGAACACCAGCCAGGTGCAGCAGTAGTCCCTAGGTGTGCTCTTATCCTGTGTGAATTGCTCCTTGAACATGCAGTCATCCAGTACATGCGGGGCTCCAACACAGCAAAGTGGAAGTAGGGCATTAGAGGACTTTAAGCTTCTCCTGAAACCTCTTCTCAAGAGTGAACTGCATTCATTAGATGTCTTGCATGACTAGATTTTAGAGTGGTCACATGAAGACTGAGTGCAGAGGACAAGAGAATGTCTTATAGGAGTCCCACAAGATAGACACATGCCTGCCTGAAAAGCTCTCCCTTTCCATTTATTACACGCTAAAAATTTCAGGAAGTTGGCAAGTAGCAGTGGGTGTAGGAGCTCCTCCCAACCAATCCAGCTATCTCTACTTTACCATAAGCACAGCTGGATATTTTGGCATCAACTGAACTACTCATCTTCCTTGCATCTGAAAAACAGACCCAACAAACATAGAGAGCCAGTGCAATATTTAATTTTTGAACCATGAAGACTTTTGGTATATATGAAAAAGAATAATACAAATTTATCTGTGGTGCATCATAAAAATTTGTTGATATAGTTATAGAGAGAACATTAAATGTAAAACCGTTCAGGACTTTAGAACAATGCATAGTTTTTCCTCATGGATATTTCTTGATATAATATTGTCTTTGGAAATAAAAAGTGTAACACATGCTTACCATAATCTCTGAAGTAATGCTAAATAATTAAAAGCTGATAAGGTACTCCCCATATTATGTTTCCACTTATACCCAAATTTTTACCTCAATCAATCTAGATACCCTAGTATTATTTTAACACATCTGCTCCCATGCTCAAAGGAAAACACAGACACATACATAGGGGATTTTGATTGTTACATTTTTCAAAAAAAAAAAAGAAGATAGATGGGTAGATAATGATACATACATATATACATACATATAAAAACACATGAACTCATTTTTTTCTTTTCATCTTTTCTAACTTAAAATGTCATAGACACCCCTCCAGGTCATGAGACAAAACTTTAACTCATTATTTTGTGTGGTTTCACAGTATACTATGACATGGATATTCCATGCCATACTAAACTTGCTTATTGATAAACCATCAGGTTGTCATATTGTTTTAAGGTTTTTCCTGTTAAATACAATGTAGACATCACTGTGAGTGGCAGCACAATCTCCAAAACTGTCTTCTCCATAAAAGAAACAAAACCTCTGGCAAAAATTATCATCACTGGGGCATCTGGGTGGCTCAATCAGTTAAGTGTCTAGCTCTTGGATTTAGTTCAGGTATTGATCTCACAGTTTGTGAGTTCAGGCCCTACATTGGGCTTCTCTCTCTCTCTCTCTCTCTCTCTCTCTCTCTCTCTCTCTCTCTCTCAAAATAATAAATAAATAATAAATAAATATTATCATCATCAACTTTTTTGGCCTCTGGAAATTAAAGAAGTCTTGCAATTATCCAAGGATAATTTATTCAGGTAAAACAGCTGAATCTAAGTAAGAAAAGAGAGTTTGTGCCATTTAAAAGAAACTTTTCAAAGCTTATTTATTTATTTTAAGAGAGAGAGAGAGAGCGAGCATGAGTGCAAGCTAAGGAAGGACAGAGAGAGGGAAAGAAAGAGAATCGAGAATCCCAAGCAGACTCCACACTGCCAGCTCAGAACCCAAAGTGGAGCTCGAACCCATGAATCATGAGATCATGACCTGAGAGTTTTTGTGGCATTTTAAACTGCTCTATTCCAATCTTTTCTTCCCTCTCTCCTTGATGTCTTGAAAATCAACAGCCCAATTTCATTATGAAAACTAGCAGCCTGAAAATGTGTAAGGGGAGGAAAGGAGTTAGAAGTTCTCCAAAGCCCCATTTTCAAAGAATTGTCATGATGGTGTTTCTCAGGTGGTTCTCTAAAAGACCATGTCTTATTTAACCTGACTCATATAAAGTGTAAACAATCCTTTCACCAGAAGTATTTGTGAAAGACAGATCAGTAGCAATTGTTTAACATCATCACTTCCTGAAACAGTGATAAAAAGCAGGCTAACCAAAAATGTTAAAAGGAAAAGCTGAAGAATGAGATGCCCATAGAAGACGTTAAAAGCTGTGATGTATTCCTGGGACTTTAGAAAGCGACATCCATGTGTAGGGCTATGTGCATCTCAAGAAACACTGGACAAGTTCTAATCTCTCACCTCTGGGTGATGTTGAGGTTCTGTGCAAACAGCAAGCAATGGTTAAGGCAGACATGTCATTTTCCCAGCTGACTATTGAAAGCATATCCCAATACACACAAAAGCCTCTTGGCAAAAGCTGGAAGACTTACTAGTTCTAAACGTTTAATGAAATTGCTGCCCCGTCATGAGCTGACCATTGAGCTAACTGAGTAGATATTTCAGTGACTCGTAGAACAAAGAATAGAGATTTTATAAAATTTGTTCAAAAAAGCCAACAACAACAATAACAACAACAACAAACAAAAACAAAAAACAGTAACAACAATAAGCCTTGGGGAGGAGTGAGAATTTAATTTACAGAATTGCCACATTATATTATTTTAAATGTCATTTTCCAAAAAATTATTATACATGCAAAGAAAGAAGAAACAATTGCTCACAAACGAGGGGGAAAAGCCATCAAAAGAAATATATCTGAGGAAGCCCAGACATTAAACTAACTAAACAAAGACTTTAAATCAGCAATTTTTAATTTGTCCAAATTACTATAAGCAATCATACCCAAACAACTAAGAGAAAGTATGAGAATGATATTTCACCAATATAGAATATCAATAAAGAGAAAAAAATTTTAGAGAGAGAGCATGAGCAGCAAAGGGGCAGAAGGAGAGGCAGAGATAGAATTTTAAACAGGCTTCACACACATGGAGCCTGAGGTGAGGCTCAGCAAAAATCAAAAGTCAGATACACAACTGACTGAGCCACCCAGGCACCCCAACAGAATTTATTTTTTTAAATACCAAATCTAAAAAAAAGTACAAAAATTTAAGTGAAAGTTCACTAGAAGAGATCAACAGCAGATTAAATAGGTAGAAGAATAAATCTGAATTTCGGAAGATAGGTTAAATAGAGGTTATTGAGTATGAGAGAGAAAGAAAAGGGAAAGAAAAGGGAATGAAAATAAAAAAGAACAGTGCCTTAGAGATTCGTAGAACACCATCAAGTAAATAAACATATGCCTAATAGGAGTCCAAAAAGGAAAAAGGGGAAAGGGACAAAAAAAATATTTAAAGAAATAATGGGCATAATATTCCCAAATTTGATGAAAAGCATTAATTTTTGCATCCAAGAAGTTCAATAAACTCCAAGTTAGGTAGAGTTAAAGAAAGCAAGATCTAGACACACTATAATTAAACTTTCAAATGACAAGGAGATCACCCTGAAAGCAACAAGAAAGAAACAACTCACCATGTATATGAACTCCTCAATTAAATTAACGGCTGATTTCTTATCAAAACCATGAGGACGGTGTGACAACGAGATGACACATTTGGAGTGCTGCCATCCAAGAATTCTATATCCAGCAAAACTGTCCTTCAAACATGAAAGAGAAATTAACACATTTCCACATAAACAAACACTGAGAGAATGCATTGCTAAGCAGATCTGACATAAAACAAATACTATAGAGACTCATTTGGGTTAAAATGAAGGGATATTAAAGAGTAACTCAAATCCAAATAAAATACTAAAAGGTGCTAACATAGGTAAATATATAAGACAATAAAAAATAGTATGTTTTATTGTAATCCTTCTTTGCTTACCTAATTTAAAAGACAATCCATAAAACAATAATTACGAATAAATCTATGTTGGTGGGCAATGTATAGATGAAATTTATATGAAGATAACAGGACAAAGGAGAGGAGAGTGATGAAACTCTATGGCAGCAAAGTTTTTATATATACACTACTGAAATCATGTGGTATTCATCTGAACTAGATTATAAATTATAGATTAAATTACAGATTCTAAGTACTTACAATTTAGAATATTGATTATAATTTCAAGAAAAATAACTTTATAAATACAGTTAAAGAAATGGTGTGGGATATTTAAATTTTATACTAGAAAATATTTATGTAGCACAAAATAAAGTAATTCTGATCGAGTAAAAGAACAAAAAATATAGCACATATAAAAATAGATAGTACAATGGTAGATTTAAATCCTACCTTATCATTAATTACATGAACTGTAAGTGGATAACAGAGTCCAATCAGAAGAAGGAAACTGGCAGAATTGGTTTTAAAAACATGATCCAACTAGATGCCATCTAAAAAGATACATTTTATATGTAAAGAACAAAAAATGTTGTAAATATAAATATAAAAGAAGATATAACATTGTAACAATAAAAATAGATCTGTAGTGGCTATACTAACATCAGATAAAATATATCTTAAGAAAAACAATTGTTGTTAGAGACAAAGAAGGACATTTTACAATGATAAGAGGGCAAGTCAGTCAAAAATGCATAACAATTGTAAACATATAAGTATCTAACAACAGAAGTCCCAAAATATGGGTACTTGGCTGAATACATAATACTGAGTAAATGGAAAAGAGAAATGAATGACTCAGTAATAACATTTGGAGACTTTAATACTCTATTTTCAATAATGGATAGAAAAACAAGACAAAAAAATAATTAAGCAACAATATTAAACAACTAGAGCTTTAGAAAATTCCACTCAACAATAGCAGAATACATATTTTTTATCAAATGTATGTGGAAGAGTCTCCATAACAGACAATATGTTAGTGTATAAATCAACTCTCAATAAATTCTAAAAGATTAATATTATGCAAAATATGTTTTCTAAACAAAATTTAATGAAATTAAAAATTAAACAAAGACTCTCTATTCTATTCCATTGGTCCATGAGTCTGTTTTTGTGCCAGTACCATACTGTCTTGATGATGACAGCTTTGTAGTAGAGGCTGAAGTCTGGGATTGTGATGCCTTTGGTTTTGGTTTTCTTCTTCAATATTACTTTGGCTATTCGGGGTCTTTTGTGGTTCCATATGAATTTTAAGATAGTTTGTTCTAGCTTTGAGAAGAATGCTGGTGCAACTTTGATGGGGATTGCATTGAATGTGTAAATTGCTTTGGGTAATAATGACATTTTAACAATGTTTATTCTTCCAATCCATGAGCACAGAATGTTTTTCCATTTCTTTGTGTCTTCTTCAATTTCCTTCATAAGTCTTCTATAGTTTTCATCGTACAGGTCTTTTACATCTTTGGTTAGGTTTATTCCTAGGTATTTTATGGGTTTTCATGCAATTGTGAATGGGATCTGCTTCTTGCTTTCTCTTTCTGTTGCTTCAATTTTGATGTATAAGAATGCAACTGATTTCTGTACATTGACTTTGTAACTTGCAACATTACTGAATTCATCGATCTGTTCTAGAAGGCTTCTGGTGGAGTCATTCGGATTTCCCTGTAGAGTATCATGTCGTCTGCAAAAAGGGAAAGTTTGACTTCTTCTTTGCCAATTCTGATGCCTTTTATTTCCTTTTGTTGTCTGATTGCT